>NW_028181284.1:0-106089 GCF_964211825.1 Aythya ferina | reverse complement strand
TGAGGCTGGAAAAGGACATGAAGTCCTCCTGATCCATAATCCTGCATAATCACTTTCTTCCCAGCAAAAAGGTTCTTTCGAATTAACATGTGTATTTTACTTGATTGGATGTAAAAAAATAACTGCAGTGACAACCACACCCCAAAAATAACAGCTACCTCTGCTCATCACACACCACTCACTCCAGAGGCACCTCGGGTCATGATGTCATGGACTACACACTGCCTTTCAGCCTGAACAAAGGAAAACACAGTCACAAGATAATCATTCAGCTGCCAGCATAAGCACCCATCCCTCAACAACACAAAGGAACCCCATTTACAATATTATCATTTCAAAACAGCAGCCCCATTGCCTCAGCACCTGGAAAGGGGATCAGGCCAGTCACCGAGTTGCCTACCGAATGCTGGACAGTTCCAGAAGGAGCTCTTCCCTGTGACAGGTTCCTCCAAAGCTTTACACTCTACTGGGGACAGGAAAGAAATAAAAATAAGAATTTCAAAACCCCGTATCTGTAAGCTTTCAAGATTCAAAAGACCTCCTCAAGCACACCATTCAAGCGCTATGCGAGCAGCTGCTCGCAACAAGATATACTCTCCCACCTCCGCATTTGCCAAACACCACAGAGATGACTGTGCCAGCTGCCCTTCAGTACGTGCCCAGAGGCAGACCGGATGTCTTTGCCAAAACAGTCCGGACAATATATTAGTACACCCATGGACATTAGCTATCATCACTAACTGCCAGGCAGGACAGTTCCAGACCAAACACATACACACAGGCACACCACAAACACTACAAACAAAACACACAACACAAGGCACAAGAAAAAGCGACCCCCAGAGGGAAGCCCTGTGGCAACAGCAAGTCAGAACAGGTGCTCTACAGCAGACCCAAGGAGAGACTCAAATGTCACGACATGTGACTGGAAGCAACTGCCAGAACTGTGAAGATGGATGCATAAAAAGCCTGCCTTCAAGACAAGAGACCAGAAGGATGGGGAGTGAAAACTCCATAGGAAGACGCTTAGGAAATCAATTCCCAAGCAAGAGCTCCTGATGCAGCCCAGTTGACTTCTTCAAGAGTGAGGATGGAAACAGATGTGATCTCAAACTGAATACGATGCACAAGACCTGAAAGAGATCTGTACTTCAAGCAGTGACTGCAAGACAAGAAGTGCTCAGATCAGAGTCATGATGACAAAACAAGCATTGAGGCCCTTCAGCACCGCTATCAAGTCGCATGTCTAGTCAGTCCAGTGTAAAAAGCTAGGAGGATATCAAGACCTGAGAAGCACAGAACAGACATTGCAGAAGCAACACTACAGGACAGACGAACAGAAGGAAACTGTCATGCCTGGCACACGCACTCAAGCTACAAAATAATCCCGCTGCTTCTATTAGGCTGGTGACCCAGCCACAAGCAGCCTGAACATGACCCAGCCTGAACCACCCTCACCGTGGCACCAAGTCTATTCAGCCAGCTGGCTCCACGCTGCTCTGACTCCCAGCTCCCATTAGCCACCCCAGATATGCAAATACCAGGTGCCACCCAACTTAGCTCTCAGGTTGCTGGATGGTAAAGTCCCTCCACCTCAAGAAACGCACAGGCACTGATTGTCATCTTAGTCAAGTGCCAGGTTCATCATCAGCTGCAAAAAGAGTATCAGCATTCACTAGGACGCCGGCAATGACGCCCACCTTCTCCACAATGCTGACTACTTCTGATGCAACATACGATTGTGCTCACGTGTTCCTCTCCAAATCCAAACTCCAACAGTGCAGCCAGTATCATCCACACCACCTGGGAAAACAAAGGGATTAAATGATCGCTGCGTTCACAAGAAGTCACCCAATGGTGTTTTTTTGTTCTTGTTGTTGTTTTCTTTGTGTGTGTGTTTCCTGTGCTCTCAGGCGTCCCGGTGGCAGAGCTCTCGGCTCTAAGCAGACTGCCAGGAGAAAAGGCTGCCGTGAAATGGCTGCTCCACAATGCCAGGAGCAAGGTCTGCTGGGCTGGGGGTTCGCAGGGGAGCTCGGCCTTGGGCCTGGCAACTGCGCCTGGAAGCCAGGGACAGCCTTGGTGTGCAGCTGGACACCTGGGCCTGAGAAAGCAAGGTCTCTTTCAAGACACTTGGCACCATCGTCACCCAGTGGCTGTCTCAGGGGGATGAGACAAATGCACAGCATCTCTTTCTGCCCTGAAAAATGGATGGATTTTGACCCAAAAGAGAGCTCCTTTCTCTCGGAAGCACCACGTCCTCCTGTCTTTCTTGTATTTGGCTATGACTTTAGGAATCCCTGCAATCCCTGCAGCTGTGCCCCCTGCCAGCTTCTTGTGTGCCCCAAGCATCCTTGCTTGAAGGGCAGTAGAAGATGCAGAAAAGGCCTTGCCTTAGTGGAAGCACTGCCCTGCAGGAGCTCCAACATCCCTCTCAGCAGCACGCTGTAGCCCCCAAATGCCCCCAAAACGGCACATTTCAGCTACTGGGAAGGAAATGAGCTCGCTCAAGGTGAGCTACCCGCTCAAGGCCCTGCTCTTTGGCCCAGGTGTCTCTGAGGCAGTATTGGAAATGAGTTCTGTTGTGAACATAAGAACATAACATAAGAACATAAAATAACATAACAGAGAAAAAATGTATAATAACATAATGTACCATAAGAACATAAAACAAGAACAACTATCATCATGTGGTCTGCTAAGATCTAGGAGAAAGCAGAAATCCAGCAATGCTGTGTTTCCTACTCCTCTAAACCAATTCAGTTGACAACTATGAATGCTTCCAGCTGGAAAAAATTGGAAGAATGAAGTGGAGGACTCCTTGCCATCACTGTGTTTCTGGAGCACACCTCTACCTCTCTGCCCAACAAGGGCTTCTTCTTGGGAGAGAATTGCAGAACATGAAAAAACATGACCAAAGCCAGAGGACCCATCTCCACAACAGCATGATAAATATAAAAGACATCTCTAGATGCAGACCTGTCGTGGTTTAACCCGGCCGGCAGCTAAACACCATGTAGCCGTTCGCTCACCCTCCCCCCTCCCTCTCTGGGACGGGGGAGAGAAATGGAAAGTGAAGCCCGTGAGTTGAGATAAAGACAGCTTAATAAGACAGGAAAATAATAATAACAATAATAATAATAATAATAATACAATGATGATAATAGTACTACTACTACTAATATGTACAAACAAGTGATGCACAATGCAATTGCTCACCACCCGCTGACCGATGCCCAGCCTAACCCCGAGCAGTCCGGCCCCCTCCCCCCCGGCTAGCCACCCCTATGTATTGTTTAGCATGACGTCAGATGGTATGGAATACCCCTTTGGCTAGTTTGGGTCACCTGTCCTGGGTCTGTCCCTTCCCAGCTCTTACTGCACCCCCAGCCTGCCTGTTGGCAGGACAGAGCAAAAGGCTGAGATGTCCTTGGCTTGGTATAAGCACTGCTCTGCAACAATTAAAACATCGGGGTGTTATCAGCACTCTTCTCATCCTAAGCCAAAACACAGCATTCCACCAGCTACCAGGAAGAAAATTAATTCTGTTCTAACTGAAACCAGGACAGTGACCTATTTGGGATTTGAAATTTCGGGAGGACCACGAGAACTAGGACCTGAATGTAAGGAAGTCATTTGCCGGACTCCAGAACCTCAAACTGTAAAGGAGCTACGAACCTTTTTAGGAATGACAGGTTGGTGTCGCCTTTGGATTTATAATTATGGGCTAATGGTAAAGCCTCTATATGAATTGATAAAGATTAACCAGTCAAAGTTAGTCTGGACTGGAGAAGCACGAAAAGCCTTTAAACAACTTAAACGAGAATTGATGCAAGCTCCGGCTTTGGGATTACCGGATCTCTCAAAACCCTTTTGATTGTTCTCTCATGAGAGACAAGGGATAGCTTTGGGAGTACTAGCACAAAGATTGTGTCCCTATAAACGAGCAGTAGCTTACTTAACAATTAGATGGAGTAAGTAAAGGATAACCTGGATGCCTTTGGGCTGTTGCAGCTGTTGTTATCAATATACAAGAAGCTCGGAAGTTTACAATGGGACAGAAAATGACAGTGTTAGTCTCCCATATGGCCTCAGCACTTTTGGAACAAAAAGGAAACCATTGGCTTTCACCTCAGAGGTTTTAAAATATCAAGCAATATTAGTAGAACAAGATGATGTGGAAATTGTGCTCACTAACATCGTAAATCCAGCTTCTTTCCTTAGTGGAACTCTGGATGAACCCATAACCCATGATTGTATAGAAACAATGGAGACTGTGTATTCTAGTCGACCCGATCTTAAGGAAGAACCTTTAGAAGATGCTGACGAATCTTGGTATACTGATGGAAGCAGCTTTGTGAAACAAGGACAACGTAAGGCAGGGTACGCTGTTACAACCACTCAACAGGTAATCGCGTCCAAACCATTACCCCCTGGGACATCCATCCAGAAAGCAGAGACAATTGCTCTTACGCAAGCGCTGGAACTAGCAGCAGGAAGGAAAATCAGTATTTGGACAGATTCTAAATATGCATTCAGCGTGGTACATGCTCATGGAGCGATTTGGAAAGAACGTGGATTGCTGACCGCTCAGGGAAAACAGATAAAACATGCTGAAGAAATTTTAAAATTGTTAGGGGCTATAAAACAACCAGAAAAGGTAGCTATCATGCATTGTCGGGGACACCAAAAGGGGAATGCCGATTTTGAAATTGGAAATCGATTGGCAGATCAGGAGGCTAAGCGGGCAGCTGAAATAACTGAAGTGAAGGTATGGTCTTTGATACCAGATGGTAAAATCCAAACTATATACATGAACCAAAAGCCAAATTATACAAAAGAAGACTTAAAATTAATTGAAGATTTGAAAGGTAAAATGAAACCAGATGGATGGGTATATTTAAAAGATAACTGCGTAATAATACCCTCTAATTTGACATGGCCCATAGTTCTTACAGAACACAATAAAACACACCGGGGGCTGACATATTGCATAAGAGCCTGAGTCAGACATTAGTGGGACGATATGATAAAACAAGTAACTCAACAATGGAGCATTTGCTTACACAATAACCCCAATACCAAGAATAGAATAAAATTTGGAATAATCGATAAAGGAAATTATCTGGGGCAACAGTGGCAAATTGATTTTTCAGAACTCCCTAGAAAAGGGGGGGTATCGTGATTTACTGGTTCTGACTGACACGTTTTCAGGATGGCCTGAAGCCTTTCCCTGTCGAACAAACAAAGCAAGAGAAGTGGTTAAAGTCTTGTTAAATGAAGTAATACCACGCTCTGGGATTCTAGTAGCAATGTCTTCTGATAGAGGTTCACATTTTTGTGCACAAGTGGTACAACAGATAAGTAAGATTCTAAAGATAGATTGGCAGCTGCATACTCCTTATAGACCGCAGGCAAGTGGACAGGTAGAAAAAAATGAACCGTTTAATTAAACAACAAATAGCTAAAATCGGCTAATTTGTCATGGCCTCAATCCCTCCCTTTAGCATTACTTAGAATCAGAGTGAAACCTAAAATAAAAGGGAATATGAGTCCCTTTGAAATCTTATATGGAAGGCCGTATCAATTTCTATTTAGTGGAGAGGACCTAACGCAGTTACGATCAGAATATTTATATGCTTATATATCTGAACTTCAGAAACAATTAAAGAAAGTACATAAATTTGTTTTAGGGACCAGGGCTAGAGGGTTGGATCAACCAATCCACCCCTTTAAGCTCGGGGATTATATAAAGACTTTTTCAGGACAACCCCTAGAGGAAAAATGGAAGGGAAGTGGAGGGGACCATACCAGGTATTACTGACAACACACGCTGCCATTAAGATTAAGGAGCAAGCAGCTTGGATCCACTATTCAAGGGTGAAGAAGGCCCCGGCGAGGATATGGACCACCACCCCAATTGGACCAGCAAAACTGCGGTTTTCCAGATCCTAATGATTGCGGGGGTGATGTTCTCGGATTTGGGGTGGGCAACTTGGGATGAGAACTTACACCTGTCCCTGATACAAACAATATCTCAAGTAATTAATAAGACGAGATGTTGGGTATGCACCAATCTGCCAGAGCATGGGAATAAGAGTGTATCGTTAATCGGGATTCCCTTGCCTGCAGATTTATCTTGGACTAATTTGTGGGAAAACACATCTTGGGGTCGAAAATATGAAGAAGTTTTGGAACTAGAAGTGAGTAGCTTCCTGCCGTTGGAATCTTACTATGCATGTGTACAAAGGTGTAACCTGCCTAAGGGCATGGGAAAACAGGATTGTATAAATACGAATACTACTTATGTGGGAAATCAGACATCTTGTGATCGAACAATTGATATTAGTATGACTAGCGGTTGGGCAAATTCAACCAGCTGGCTGGTTCCAGAAGGAAAAGGGTGGTATTGGCTATGCAATGATACAGCCCATAAGGTCTTGCCCGAGAATTGGAAGGGAACTTGCACTCTTGGAGCAGCAGTCCCCAATATGATGGTTACTTGAGTGATCATATCAGGAGAATCAGACGACAAATTAACAATCCGTTGATAGAGAGACCCACCGCTTTTCATAGTTTTGTTCGATGGTTTATCCCATGGTTAGGAGTGAGTGAATTGGAAAAGGCAATAGTTAATATTTCTGCAATTATAGAGAAGTTAGAAAACAAAACTCCGGATGCTATAAAGGCTCAACAAGAAGAGATATCTAGCTTATCACAGGTAGCATTACAAAATCGGATGGCCCTAGACTTGTTATTGTCCGTTCAAGGGGGAGTCTGTACAGTAATAAACACAAGTTGTTGTCTGTATGTAGATCAGAGCGGAAGAATCTCTGCTGACCTGGAAGAAATAGGGAAGCAAACAAAGATCATACATGAAATCAGTAAAGATGATCTTTCATGGAATTTTAGTGAAATATGGAATAAGTTAACCTCCTGGTTGCCCAATTTCCAATGGTTGAAACAAGTTTTCATTGCTCTAATTGCACTAGTGGTGTTAGGAATATTTGTGTACATGTTGTTTAGATGCCTGCTTTGTTGTGTTACTGTGAATAATAAATCTGATGCAAAAGAATTTGCATGGGAAAAGAAAAGGGGGGATTGATTAAGGAGACATTGGGGAGGCAAGGGCAATAGACATTGGGGAGGCAAGGACAATCCCCCGATAAGGAAGCGGCAGACAGACAGAGAAACAGATGTAAGGACTATAAATCTCAAAACAGAACATTGGAATTCATGATTAAGATACAACAAACAGAAGAATCAGCAAAAGCCAGCTCTTGCAATTCAGAAACATGCCAACTCAGCAGAATCCTGACCAATGGTGAAAAGTACACTGTGAGGAGGACTCGGGCTCTTCCTCCCAAAGACCACTGCCCACATCCCAAAGACCCCTGCCTGCAATTCTTGGGAGGCTATACACAGGTGCAAGGTGCCAAAAAGCTAATTAGCATGAGAAACGAGGGAAGGTGGGGATAGGTGATGAATATGTATAGGCGCTTGTAGAACATTAATAGATTGATTGTATAAATTCAAGACTGCTTTCCGCTTTGGGTATGCATGATAGGTGGAGAGATCCCCCATGCATCCAGCGCTGCAATAAAGAATATACCACTTCAAGGAATTTCGGCTTCAATCTTTGAATCACCTTTGAGGAAGGTACCCCTTGGGGGGCACCAGGGGGAAATAGGGTTTGTAGTGGTTCCTTTGAACACGTCAGATGTAAGAAATTTTAAGAAGGAAACGGGAAACCTTTTAGATGACCCTTTAGGAGTTGCCGAAAGATTGGACCAGTTCCTAGGTCCAAACACGTATACCTGGGAAGAAATGCAGTCCATATTAGGAATCCTCTTCACTATAGAAGAAAGAGGAATGATCAGGCAAGCAGGAATGAGACTGTGGGAAAGACAAAATCAGGGAGGTCCTCCAGGGGATGTGAAATGGCCAAATACCAGCCCTAAGTGGGATCATCAGGCTGCTCAGGGGAGGCAAAATATGAGGGATCTTAGGACCATAATGATACAAGAGATAAAGGAATTGGTTCCAAGGGGACAAAATATAAATAAAGCTTTTAACGAGTGTCAGTGCAGAGACGAATCTCCAACTGAAGGGTTAGACAGGCTGAGAAAAAGCCTTCAGATGTACTTGGGGATAGATCCTGATTCCCCTGCAGGAGGGGCACTGTTGAGAACCCAGTTGGTAGCAAAATCCTGGGAAGACATCCGAAAGAAATTGGAGAAACTTGACGATTGGCATGAAAAAGGATTAGAAGAATTATTGAGGGAAGCACAAAAGGTCTATGTGAGGAGAGATGGGGAAAAACAGAAGGCAAAAGCAAGTTTTTGTGGCAGCAATAAGGGAAAGTCAAAAACCAAGTGGACAGGAAAGCAGGAAAGGATCAGGAGAAAAACAGGGTGAAAGAGAACCCATGGATAAATGGAATGGACAAGATAGAATCCTTATCTGTTACTATTGTGGCAAAAAGGGGCATCTTCATAGGAACTGTAGAAAAAAGAAACAGGATGAAGAAATGTTGAAGGAAGACTAGGGGTGTCAGGGGCTATATCTTTTGGGGACCCGAACATCGAATGAGCCCTTGATAAAATTATTAATAGGTCCCCAGAGGGAAGAGGTGTTATTTTTTGGTAGATACTGGAGCAGAGAAATCACCTATGAGAAAATTACCAAAAGGGGTTAAGGAAGGAAAGGGGAATACCATGGTAGTAGGAGCAAAAGGTGAGCCCTTTAAGGTTCCTATATTGGAAAATATAGAAATAGAATCAGAAAAGAAACTATGTCTCAATGACCTATTGCTGGTGCCTGAGGCTGAGCACAATCTATTAGGAAGGGACTTAATAATAAGATTAGGGTTGGAAAT
This sequence comes from Aythya ferina, assembly GCF_964211825.1. Taxonomy (NCBI): domain Eukaryota; kingdom Metazoa; phylum Chordata; class Aves; order Anseriformes; family Anatidae; genus Aythya; species Aythya ferina. The sequence continues at coordinate 97,214 of NW_028181284.1, read as the reverse complement.
CAAGAGCCAGGGGGGAGAATTTAAAATTCAGCTATATACCCTAACCCAAGAAGATGAGGGAGAAATAGACCCACAGGTATGGTACCAAGAGGGAGATTCAGAAAAATTAGATATGGAACCCTTGGTAGTAGAAATAGTGGATCCACAACAGCCAATAAGGATTAGGTAATATCCTATCCCATTGGAGGGGAAAAGAGGACTCAAACCAGTGTGAGGAATGTTTGAACAATTCTTGTCAATAGAGAGCTTGAAGGAAAATGTATTCGTAAGTTTTTTCCTTGAAGTCTCTGATATCTGGGGGTTTCAGAACAACTGCTAACTATTATGACTTTTGCATGGGACACTATGCGAGCCCCTGATATCTGACCAGGAGATGAAGGAGAAGGGAAAAGCTGAAGGACGGCTAAAAGACAAAGCTTGCAGGGAACGCTGTGCAAGCTTTTGACATGCACCCAAGAAGTACAAAGAAGAAGGACAAGAAAAAAAGCCTGAGAGGAAGACTATGAGCCTTCAGTATGGCAGACCCCCAGAGACCCCCAGAAGGACCACCAGAGACTGATACGCATGCTCCAGTAGGGGGGTTCAGATTCTGGAACTAATTATAATAACCCTGCTTTTTTTAGAAGTAGTAATGAATATGTATTAGTCTAGGAGCAAAAAAAAATCATCATCTTGATGTAACGGGTGTGCGTCTAGGTGGAGCGGAGACTCCTGGCACACCCAGCACTGTTTGCTTACTTCTATTCCTTTAATAAATTGTAAAAATTGATTATAATCCTATTTGGGGATTTAGCCATTTATAACACCAGTTATAGACAGGTTGCTCCAAAAGGGGATGCTGGAACCATGTATGTCCCCACATAATACCCCCATTTTGCCAGTAAAAAAGGCTGATGGATCATACAGGTTGGTTCAGGATCTTAGGGCTGTGAATCAGCGAACCATAACCAAATTTCCAGTGGCGGCTAACCCATATACTTTATTAAACCACCTAACACCTCTGCATAAATGGTATAGTGTAATAGATTTGAAGGATGCTTTCTGGGCCTGCCCATTAAGTGAAGGGTCTTGGAATTACTTCGCCTTTGAATGGGAAGACCCCGAAACAGGAAGGCGACAACAGCTTAGATGGACTGTACTTCCTCAGGGATTTACTGAATCCCCAAAGTTATTTGGCCAAACCTCAGAAAAATTATTACAACTTTTTGAGGTAAAGGGGGAAGTGAAATTGTTGCAATATGTGGATGACCTATTAATAGCTGGGGAGACTGAAAAAGAGACACGGAGAACCACTATCGAATTACTTAATTTCTTAGGGAAAAAGGGTTGAAGGTCTCAAAATCTAAATTACAATTCGTGGAAAAAGAAGTAAGGTACTTAGGACATGGGCTTAGCCAAGGAAAGAAAAAATCGGATGCTGACAGGGTATCTGGGATTTTAGCCCTATCATCACCCAAAACGAAGAAGGAAGTGAGGCAACTGCTCGGGCTCTTGGGATATTGTAGACCCTGGATTGAAGGGTTTAGTGAAAAGGCAAAGTTTTTATATGAAAAATTGACTGGAGAAAAAATTAAGTGGAACGAGGAAGATGAGGAAAAGTTGAGGTTGATCAAGAAAACGTTAATAGAAGCTCCAGTGCTGAGCTTCCCAGATTTACAAAGACCCTTTTATTTATTTGTAAATGTTTCTAACCAAACTGCATATGTTAGTTGCAATTACAGCTAAGTCAAGAATAGGCAGGAATCAAGAAACCTGTGGGATATTCACAGAATCACAGAATCACAGAATTTTCTAGGTTGGAAGAGACCTCAAGGTCATCGAGTCCAACCTCCAACCTAACGCTAACAGCCCTCCACTAAACCATATCCCTAAGCTCTACATCTAAACGTCTTTTGAAGACTTCCAGGGATGGTGACTCCACCACTTCCCTGGGCAGCCTGTTCCAGTGCCTCACAACCCTTTCAGTGAAGAAGTTCTTCCTAACATCTAGCCTAAAACTCCCCTGGCTCAACTTAAACCCATTCCCCCTCGTCCTGTCACCAGGCACGTGGGAGAACAGGCCAACCCCCACCTCGCTACAGCCTCCCTTGAGGTACCTAAAAAGAGCGATAAGGTCGCCCCTGAGCCTCCTCTTCTCCAGGCTGAACAAGCCCAGCTCCCTCAGCCGCTCCTCGTAGGACTTGTTCTCCAGGCCCCTCACCAGCTTCGTCGCCCTTCTCTGCACCCGCTCAAGCACCTCGATGTCCTTCTTGTAGCGAGGGGCCCAAAACTGAACACAGTACTCGAGGTGCGGCCTCACCAGAGCTGAGTACAGGGGGACGATCACCTCCCTAGCCCTGCTGGTCACGCTGTTCCTAATACAAGCCAGGATGCCGTTGGCCTTCTTGGCCACCTGAGCACACTGCTGGCTCATATTCAGCCGACTGTCCACCATCACTCCCAGGTCCTTCTCTGCCTGGCAGCTCTCCAACCATTCCTCTCCCAGCCTGTAGCTCTGCTTGGGGTTATTGTGCCCCAGGTGGAGGACCCGGCACTTGGCCTTGTTAAACTTCATGCAGTTGACCTCAGCCCATCGGTGCAGCCTATCCAGATCCTCCTGCAGAGCTTTCCTACCCTCAAGCAGATCGACACACGCACCTAACTTGGTGTCATCTGCGAACTTACTGAGGGTGCACTCGATGCCCTCGTCCAGATCATCGATGAAGATATTAAAGAGGACCGGCCCCAGCACCGAGCCCTGGGGGACGCCACTAGTGACTGGCCTCCAACTGGACTTGGCTCCATTCACCACGACTCTTTGGGCCCGGCTATCCAGCCAGTTTCTAACCCAACGAAGCGTGCGCCAGTCCAAGCCAAGAGCAGCCAGTTTCTTGAGGAGAATGCTGTGGGAGACGGTGTCAAAAGCCTTGCTGAAGTCAAGGTAGACCACATCCACAGCCTTTCCCTCATCCACCCAGCGCGTCACTCTGTCATAGAAGGAGATCAGGTTCGTCAGGCATGACCTGCCTTTCATAAAGCCATGCTGACTGGGCCTGATCGCCTGCTTCCCCTTCAAGTGCTGCATGATGACTCTCAGGAGGATCTGCTCCATGAGCTTTCCTGGCACTGAGGTCAAACTGACAGGCCTGTAGTTTCCTGGGTCTGCCCTCCGGCCCTTCTTGTAGATGGGCGTCACGTTTGCTAGCCGCCAGTCGATTGGGACCTCCCCCGATAGCCAGGACTGTTGATAAATGATGGACAGTGGCTTGGCCAGCTCCTCTGCCAGTTCCCTCAGTACCCTTGGGTGGATCCCATCCGGCCCCATCGACTTGTGCACATCTAAGTGCCGTAGCAGGTCACCAACCAGTTCTTCATGGATAATGAGGGCCATATCCTGCTCCCCATCCCCTTCCACCAGCTCAGGGTACTGAGTATCCAGAGAACATCCGGTATTGCCGCTAAAGACTGAGGCAAAGAAGGCATTGAGCACCTCCGCCTTTTCCTCATCTCTTGTAACTAAGTTTCCCCCCGCATCCAGTAAAGGATGGAGATTCTCCTTAGTCCTCCTTTTTGTGTTGATGTATTTATAGAAACGTTTTTTGTTATCTTTAACGGCAGTAGCCAGATTGAGCTCCAGATGAGCTTTGGCCTTCCTAATTTTGTCCCTGCACAGCCTCGCTACTTCTTTAAAGTCCTCCTTAGTGGCCTGCCCACTTTTCCAAAGCTTATAAACCCTCTTTTTCCTCCTAAGATCAAGCCACAATTCTCTGTTGAGCCAGGCCGGTCTTCTTCCCCGCCAGCTCGTCTTTGGGCACGTGGGAACAGACCGTTCCTGCGCCATTAAGACTTCCCTCTTGAAGAGCGCCCAGCCTTCCTGGACCCCTCTGCCCTTCAGAACCGCCTCCCAAGGGACTCCACCAACCAGTGCCCTGAGCAGTTCAAAGTCAGCCCTCCGAAAGTCCAATACAGCGGTTTTACTGGTCCCCTTCCTGGCCTCGCCAAGAATAGTGAACTCCACCATTGCGTGGTCACTCTGCCCGAGACAGCTCCCGACGATCACGTCCTCCACCAGTCCTTCTCTGTTTGTGAAGAGAAGGTCTAGCGGGGCACCTCCCCTGGTAGGCTCACTAACCAGCTGCGTCAGGAAGCTATCTTCCACGCTCTCCAGAAACCTCCTAGACTGCTTTCTCAGGGCTGTGTTGTGCTTCCAGGATATGTCAGGGAAGTTGAAGTCCCCCACGAGTACAAGAGCTGATGATTTTGCAACCTCTGTCAGCTGCCTGTAGAATTCCTCATCCGTCTCCTCATCCTGGTTCGGCGGTCTATAGCAGACCCCGACCAGGACACTAGCCTTGTTGTCCCTGCCGATCCTAACCCAAAGGGACTCGACCTTGTCATTCCCAACCTCGAGTTCTACAACCTCGAAAGACTCTCTAATATAGAGAGCCACACCACCACCCCTTCTATGCTGCCTGTCCCTTCTATAGAGCTTATAGCCAGGCATTGCAGCACTCCAGTCATGAGAGTGGTCCCACCACGTCTCCGTGATGGCAACCAAGTCGTAGCCTGCCTGCCGCACGATGGCTTCCAGCTCCTCCTGTTTGTTACCCATGCTGCGTGCATTGGTGTAGATGCACTTCAGCTGGGCCATTGCCTTATCCTCCGGCCTTGCCATTGTTCCCCCTGGCACAGCCCCAACAATCCTAGCCTCAGCCCCATCCCCCTTCCTACCTAGTTTAAAGCCCTCTCAATGAGCCCTGCCAGTTCCTGGCCCAGGATCCTTTTTCCCCTAAAAGATAGGGACCCGTCTGCGGCCATCAGGCCAGGTGCTGAGTAAAGTGCCCCATGATCAAAAAACCCAAGATTTCTGCGTTGGCACCAGCCCCGGAGCCACGTGTTTAACAGGTGGGCTTTCCGTGTCCTCTCTGAACTCCTCCCTGCCACCATAGGGATGGACGAAAACACCACCTGCACTCCCGCTCCATCCACTAACCGACCCATTCCCCTAAAGTCCCTTTTGATAGCCTTGAGGCTTCTCTCTTCGATGTTATCACTGCCTGCCTGGACTATCAAAAGGGGGTAATAGTCAGAGGGGCGTACCAGGTTAGGAAGCTTCCTGGCAACGTCCCTGACCCTGGCCCCAGGGAGACAGCAGACTTCCCTACGGGTAGGGTCCGGCCGACAAATAGGGCCCTCTGTTCCCCTAAGAATCGAGTCACCAACAACAATAACCCTCCTGTCTTTTTTGGTGGAGGCAGTCCTGAGGCGCGGAGTCGACCTCCTCGCCCCAGGCATCCTCCTGGGAACATTTGCTACCTCTTCCTCACACACCGGCCTCTCAATCTCTAGGGCCTCAAACCTGTTGTGTAAGGGCACCTGGGAAGGTGGGGCCGGAAGGGGAGAGCATCGCCTGCGATGTCGAGCAGGGACCTGTTTCCATTCCTCCTCAGCTCCCAGATCCCCTCCCTCTGCCCGACGGGGACAGGGCAGGGGGTCCGCCCCCATTTGGGGAGTCTCACCTCGGCACCTCCCCTTGAGGCCCTGCAGGGAGTTACTCCAGAAGTCTATCTCCCGCTCACACTCCCTGATGGCCCTCAACCTCTCCACCTCCTCCTTGAGCTCCGCCACCATGCGGACCAGGTCATCCACCTGCTCGCACCTCACGCACGCAGTTTCTCTGCCTCCCGCCGATGGCAGCAACAGGCTCAGACACTCCATGCACCCGGTGACCTGAACTGCGACATTTTTTAACGGGTAGTCGGTCTGCGTGTGTACCGACTTTCTGGAGAGCGCGCCGTGCCTGGTGGCGACCATTATCGCCTAGTTACGGCTGTTGTTAACGAGGTGTTGTTTGTGTGTAGGGGGAGCGCTCTGCCCTTCCTGCGCTTCCTGCCTGCGCGAACTGCCGCGCTAACTGCCGCGCCACTCCCTTCTGACGCGCCACGCCCTGTTTGCCCGCCCTGTTCGCCGCGCTCCTGGTCGCTCGCGCTCCCTAGGGGCTGCTTTTGAACGGCTGGGGAGGGGGCGCTGCTGGCTCCGCCTTCACCTCGTCAGCCTCCCTCACGAGGGCTGCCGGGTCCTGGCGGCTCCCTCAAGTAGGCTCGATGCCGGACAAAATTAGCCCTGCCTGGCCCGATCCCCCGCTCCGCTGCAGAACGCGTCTGCCCCGGAGCCGATCGCCTCGGCAAATGGCAGTGAAATGGCGGTGGGTCCCGATTTAAATAGCCCACCGCTGACGCTGCTGGCTCCGCCTTCGCCTCGTCAGCCTCCCTCACGAGGGCTGCCGGGTCCTGGCGGCTCCCTCAAGTAGGCTCGATGCCGGACAAAATTAGCCCTGCCTGGCCCGATCCCCCGCTCCGCTGCAGAACGCGTCTGCCCCGGAGCCGATCGCCTCGGCAAATGGCGAATATTGTTCCAGACTATTAGACCCTGTGAGGAGGGGGTGGCCAGTGTGCTTCCAGGCTATTTGTGGCTACTGCCTTACTGATTGAGGAAGCTAGAAAAGTCACTTGTAGGGCACCTCTGAAGATATATACTCCACATAATGTTAGGGGAGTACTCCAGCAGAAGGCTGAAAAATGGTTAACTGATAGTAGGATGCTGAAGGATGAGGCCATCCTGATCGACTCCCCTGATTTAGAATGAAAAATAACTGCTGCACAGAGCCCTGCACAATTTCGATATGGGGAACCCCTAACAGAACTACAACATAACTGCGTGGAAGTGATTGAATTGCAAACCAAAATCCGACCCGATCTCGAGGAGACAGAATTAGAAACAGGGGAAAAATTATTTATTGATGGATCATCCAAAGTAGTAGATGGAAAAAGAAGATCAGGGTATGCCATTGTAAATGGGGATATGGTCCTAATAGAGTCAGGACCACTCAGCGCTGCCTGGTCCGCTCAAGCACGTGAACTTTATGCATTATTACGAGCCCTAGAACTATTGAAAGGAAAAAGTGGCACTATTTATACAGACTCTAAATATGCTTATGGAATAGTCCACCCATTTGGGAAAATTTGGGAAGAAAGGGGACTCATAGGCACACAGGGAAAAGGGCTGATTCACCAAACTTTAGTTACTCAAATATTGCAGGCACTGAGAGGACCTAGGGAGATTGCTGTGGTACATGTCAGAGGACATCAAAAGGGAACTGCCTTCCACATAAGAGGGAATAACCTAGTGGATAGAGAAGCTAGGGAAGCAGCTCTTAGGAAGCATGATGTAGTCCTCACCCTACAAGAAACGGATAACGGAAAAGGGACACAAGAGAAAAAGTATACAGAAGCAGAAATAAAAATTATAAAGACCATAGGAGCAGAACTGAAAGAAGGAAAATGGATTCTGCCTGATGGAAGAGAAATACTGCCAAAGGAACAAACTAGGTGTCTACTTTTACAGCTACACCTACAAACCCACTGGGGAACAAAAGCATTGAGTGATCAATTTCTAAAATTTTATGGGTCTGTAGGAATATATGAGATAGCCAAACAAACCGTCCAAGGATGCTTAACATGTCAAAAGGTGAATAAGAAGGTGATTAGGCAAGCACCTGCTGGAGGAAGACGAATTGCATATCGACCATTTGAGAGAATACAGGTGGACTTTACTGAACTACGAAAGAGACGGCTAGAAGAACGGTGGAAAAGGGGTGGACACATGCATCACGACTAAAGGGACCCGTAACAGGAACCTGGAAGGTTGAGTCTACTTCTGGAGATCCGAAAGTTAAGCTTAAAAGAACTTGAAGCATATCAGGGCATAGCTACCCTTTGGATGCTAATTGTATGTATATTAAATCTTGTACTGATTAGAATACACATTGGTACTGGGCAAGGTATTCATCATTCCCAGGAGATTTCAGAGGTTCCGCAACACTGCATAAAATAAAAACCCATTTCTCACTTCTGCTGAAGGACGTGAATATTAAGAGTAAAACCTTCCAAAGGCAAACAAACAAACAAAAACCTCCAGACTACAGGACCGCTCGCAAAGATATGCCATTTAGAAACCTCTCCTGTGATTAGGACACCTTCTCCAGCTCCCAGAGAAAGTGTTTTTTCCCCTCTTGCTTCTGAAGCCATTGCACTAAAAAAGCAAACGCATCTGTCTCCTTCCACCTGCTGCTCTGAGAAAAAAGGCATAAGGGCGAGTGGGGAACAGCCAATGTTTCTCCAGACAGTGGAGAAAAACGGAAAAACATTCTATAAAGGAACACAAGTTCTCCTTGAGGCACCAACCTGCATCAGAGTGATATGCTCAGTGCCGATCATTAGTTCTGTTCGTGACACTGGACACACAGTATGGAATTGTACTAATTTAAATCCTTCCATTAAGTACTATTAGTAGACAGATAAAACTGTAATGAACTTCCATAAAGTCTTGTCTTAATAAGACTGTGCTCATTTTACCTCATTTCCTCTGACAAGCTGTTCAGCTGGCTGGCTGTGAGGGACTCCGTGATGACTTCTCGATTGACTGAAGGCATAGCTCCAGGCATCTGCAATTAAAACGCACAAGTCAGCAGACAAAAAAATACTATTTGTAGTAGTACTGAGGACTAGTCTTGTCAGAATGTCTCCATTAAATAGTAAGCAAGACCGCTGTGAGTTGTATGCATTATCTACACTTCAAAGATAACCCCAACTCACCCCCCAAAATCTACTTTATGAAATTAGGAATTTTTATCTCAGCTGAGCTTAAGTTGACAAGTTCTAATGTAAGCTCAGGTCTGCAAATTCTAATGGGATAATACGACAAAGTCTTATGATCACATTTGTGCTGTGTTTTCTCAGTATTTCACCTGAATTAGGAACACAATAAACACTTCCGGATACATCGTAGGTGAGAAATTCTCGATGGAGCAAATCTATGTTTCAAGCGATCCATTTGTTTTAGAAAAGAATATCTCAGAAGGTTTAACAGGTTCAACTCGGCAAGTGGAATCATCAAGTTTCAGTCCGTTTTCTTTAGATTCAGTAACTAACCTAATAGCACCATTTAGTGAATCTGTTTTTGGCAGCTCATGCTGGGATCTTCCTTTGTCAGCATTCTGACAGGAAGAGTTGGAATGCTGCAATGTACGGACTACCTTTCCAACCAAAATTCCATTAGAGGACATTGCATTGCAATTCCTTTGAGATAAGCCCTTTGACTCCTCCTCAGATTTTCCTGAAGATTCTGCACCATAAGGGACTGTGTTATCAGAGCTGAGTTTAGGATTTTCATTCACTGTTGGCTCCACAAAAATTTCATCAGAAACTTTTTTGTTTGTTTGCATTTGCTTCATTTGCATTACCGAATTTGTAATTGTGGATGAAGGAACAGCCTGGTAGAGATCTTCATCCTCCACAGCACTGCTAAGACAGTCAGGCTGTGACACAGTCTGACGAGCAGGCAATTTATTGTGAATACTGATGGTGATCTTCTGTTTTCTTGACGTATCAGTCATTGAAGGCCTGGTAATTGCCTGGTTTTGAACACAGGCCATTGGTGGTGCTGAAGATGGCCTTTTTAGGGTGACACCAGTGGTCTTTGCGTCCTCTTTTATGGATCCATTTCCATTTAAACGGCTTGAATTCTGTATTTAAAAAGAAGAAATTGCAAGATGGATTAACGCAAACACTGCATGTAACATTTTGAAGCACAAAACTCTCCTACTGAGTGTTTCTACAAATGGTCTTAACACCTAAAAAGAAAAACACACTGCCCTTTAAGGATAAATGCAAGTCCAATAAGCGTATTCAATTCCTGCTTTTGGTTTACTGCAGATTGGTATCAAATTAACATCATCTTTGAAAACCAGCCAAGCAACTTAACATTACCTGCTGCTATTCCCAAATATATTTATTTTTCCCTTTAAACATACCCTGAAAAGCCTGAAATAATTGTTCTGGTGCTCAGGAATAAGACAATTAGTTTTCCCTGTCTTAGCTAAAGTGACGAGAATAGGAAAAACAAGTCCTCTTTTAAATGATTTGAGGATTAGTACACTCTGCTTAAATTGTCAAAGAGCGTAGCTCTCTGTGCTTTAGAAAGCTGTCTTGGAGGTATAAAGTAATGGAGTCGCATGGCTGCACAATTTAGCAGTAACCACTGTTTGAATGACTCTGGCTGTAGCATGAGGGCTGTGAAGAAAGCTGCAGCGTGGGAAGGAAAACAAAACTAAGATGCCGAAAACCAAACAAAAAACCCCACACCAAACCCCAAACCCACTAGCAGTTTGGTGCCGTTATCTGCCCTCCCGCTTCCCTGAATTACCTTAATCATATGAGGAAGAAGTCGTGGTCCCATAAATCCAGCCTGCTTACTATTAGCCCCCTGCTGACCAGGAGGGAATGAACAGGGATAAGATGGTGCTGGCAAGTAAAACGCACGTTCTCCAAGTGTCAAATCATAGCGCCTTCAGAAAAGAGCAGTGATCGTAGTTTAGTTTTTCTTTCAGCCTACTCTTGGATTAAATCCCATCCTATAATTTTAGAGGAACAGCTCATACGATATGGAAGCCTTCTCTACAGAAGGCTTCGCCAAGACTACAAACTGAAAAGTAGAGAACAGTCTTCCTACTAAGACTATCACTTGCACAGCAATAATTCATTCTTACACCACAGATGACCTTCATTTCTCTCCTTCTCTAAATTAGCCAGCTACAGATAACACATAGATAGCAATTTACACAAGTGCTGCAGTTTAAGGCCAAGCAACAAAAGATAATAAACGACACAGAGAATTTCAGGTTAGACAGAACTGAATTAGACAAATAATAATCTTCTCCCCGGATAGCAAGAAAAACACTTGCAAAACAGAAAAATATCAATAACGGGAAAGTAAATCTCTTCTGAACACATTTTAAGATTTGTTATTACCTGATATAAAAAAGTATGTAAGCTTGCTGACCAAGAACTCTTTTAATGTCAGTACGCACTACTTTAGCATCATTCATCTGATACCAAAGTCCATTACCAGCCTGCAAATAAAGACAACGATTTCTTTAGGTGAATTGCACGTTTTCCAAATGAAATCACGGATAGGAACAAAATACACACACGTCAAATAAAAATATAATGAAATCTTTTTCCCTAGAAACAGTAGCTGCTAGTCATGCTTTAATTGGTTTGCCAGCACAACCTTTACCCTGTTAGAAATGCTGTTGACTTCTACCTTTACATAGCATATATAGTGTCCTGAGTGACAGCTGACACCGTGATGTACCAGCACCGCATATAAGGCATAGAGCAGTGGTTCTCCCATTGACTGCGACATGTAGGCTCTCAGGTCCAAATACTCCGGATATTTCACCTCCTAAAGAGACACCAAGAAGACAGAAAAATTATCCCAGAGTACTTCGTGGACTAGCCAGAGAAAAACACTTCCAAAAAACACAGACTAGAATTTATTTCTAGAATATATTTCTAGAATATATTTCTTGATTCACTACAAATAAGTCTTCCCATAAACAATGGTTAAGACTAGAAGTTGCAGAGAACTGTTTCCTGATGAATCAGCCTTCTCAGAGGAAAGCATATGCTTCTTGTCAAGCGGGAACTTTATTGATATTAAGAGAAAGAATAAGCCATAGTCGTTAGTCTACAATTATTGTCTGAAAATATTAACAACTTTCAGCTTTGGGGGATGTCCCATTACACAATGATATAGTTGCATTACAGTGGTAAATATACCTTGTTGATCTTTCCACCTGTGAAATCTGCAAATCTTTTCAGTGATATTGTGAGAACCTGGGAAGAACGGTGTATGGTAAATCTCTTGGACGCAGGAACCATCTTTTTACACCTTAAAAACAAGCAGAGATAAGTGTTTGAAGGCATCTTCTTTTTTCGCCCCCAAAACAAACTCCTTTTAATGTCTCACGCATGCCTATGCTATTTGAATGATATTTACTTGCATAATAGGTTGGTCTTTTTTCTTTTCATAAACCCATGCACTGCGTGTCAGGTTTGTTAATACAGAGAAGAAGGTCAATTTTCCCAACAACTCAGAGCATAGTGGGAACAGGAATCTCTCACGAAAGGGTATTACCAGGTTGGATGGCAAGGTACCATTTCTTGGTCTACAAAAGTGGCTATTTGAACTCCAATCCTGGAAACATTCTTTCAGCTTTCAAGGGAAATACAAATACTGAAAGCGGAACGAGAGAGACTTGGTCCCCAGGACTAGAAATTGCAAATAATCTCCGACATAGGTCGACTATCAACATCAAAAATACAACAGAAGCACATGGTCATTCTACAGGAGGGAGACATTTAACAGTAGGAAGTCTTCATGTACTGAGCTTGTCTGGAAAGACACTGAAACCATCTGCCATCCTTTGAAACAAAATAGTTCAGTTTGACACATTGCCCGCTCCAAGGTAGGACCTACGGCATAAGCAGTGAAAATTAGCCACTAGCCCAGAGAACAACGGAAACTGGGCAGTTTACATCAAGAAAAGTACTGTCGAGAGCTAATAAATAGAAAGAACAAAAGTAGCTCTTTTTGAATTCTGATGGCAAAATACAAGCCAGAGAATTGCAAACCCATAGGGAATGCATATGAACAAGACTTCCCCCCTCCAAAGAAACAAAAATCCAAGTCTTTTATAAACTTCCACAAAACTTGTAAGTAGATCCAAAGTTTAGAGGTAGTCCAACAGAGTCATGCAACATAGAAAACTGACATCTAGGATTAAGACCTAATCCGTCAAAATCTTACTCGCTACATTTATAGCAATTCTCTCCATCCAGCTCTTCAGGTTTCACAAAGAGTTCCAGAGCTCTGCTAACAGACGAAACCGCCTAGAGCAGCGAGAAAGAAGAGCGTAAAGTCACCGTAATTCAAAATTCCAGAGACATACTAGTAGTTTATAAGAGAATCTTACTAACATACTCAAGCGATCTACTAGGAGCACTGTGAAGAAGGAGGCAGAAAGAGCATGCTCAGCATTGACCTCACCTGGAAGGCATTTGACTTTGGAACAAATACTTTTCCAGTAGCCTAGACAGCATCTATAGTGTGCTTTGTCATCAATACTGGGGACAAATTCATCAGTCTAACAATTAGATGTATATTGAGGTAGAACAACAAAGAAGTATGACAGCATTATCATTTTTGCAGAAAGAGAATTCCTTCCCCTTAAACCCAATGCAAATGTGGAGACTATTTACATGGGTTCCACGGAAGGACAAAGTCCAATCCACTTCCTTAGCACCACCAAGCTCTTATGTTTTAACATTATATGTGGTTTGGTTTTTTAAGTTAAACAAGTTTAATTTAGAAAGTTATGCATGTACTTAAACATCATGAATTATATTTAGAAAACATCTTACCTTTATATCCAAAGTGATATCAAGAAATGCCTCATACGTATCCGAAACTGCTTTGCAATTCAAGCACTTCACTGGAAGCAAAATATAAATGCTTAACATTATGTGAAGGAGACTAACTGTCCAAATTCAAGTTGTTGACAGATACTACTTTAGACAAACTACAGACTGCTTTACTACCGACAAAAGACACAGATCAGTTCTAAGGACAGGAATATTTTTTCAAGTACCTCTCGATCTTAGAAATCCTCCAAATATTTGATGAATGATGATGGTAGCTTGAGAAGATCTGTCCAATCTGGAAATAAATTATAATCAGACCTCAGAAGATTTAAGGCACAGAGTTAACTCTTCAAAGAGTTTGATGAAAACCAAGGATGATGTAGACTTTCGTTGCTGATAGTAAATAAGGCACTAAAAAGTGCTAGAGATCATTTCTGAGAGTAAATAAAGGACTAGAAGGTGCTAGAGAATGTATGAAAGTGAACTTGTTTATGCTTACTCGGTGCTTCCGTTCAAGCACGCTTCCTGCATAGCATCAACAGTATAGCGCAAGAACTCGTGTGCGTCTTCTTGACTGCCAAAATGGAAATGTTGTCCTATTCCTAAATAAGATGATAGTATTGACCCCATTTAAAAATGAAATCAATCTTGTATTTCTAAAATCTCTCTTCATTTGAGTGTTAAAACCACTTATACACATCAAATAATTATTTGAAGATTACAAGCTATCGAAAAGAAACACATCTGAAGCCACTTACGACTGAGATTACTGATAACATGCGTAGGCTTGATGGCATCAACAGTGCAACGCAGGGCCTGGTTAATGTGAGTCTCCATCGTGCACATCATGCAAAACTCTTGTTCACGACCTGAAGAGTGAAAGAACAAAGCATCCCAGTCCAGCGAAATATCCATAACTACAAACATCTAAGTACAATTTAAACTACAGATACAATATCCACTCTCCTTGCTACATTCTATTCTCCCAAGATGCCAATGTCCCAACAGTCTTGTAACATTTCATTTCACACAACTTTACAGAAGAAAAATATCCACTAAGCCTGTATTCAAATGCATTTTGTGATGAGAAATCTAAAAGACTACTGCAAAGTCGCAGTTGTAAAGGCTGACAGGAATGTGAACTCCACAGGCTGCAAAATGTATTACTCTCCAAAATTACTACTAAATGCATTACTGTCCAATGCACTTCATTATTCCCATGAAGCAATAAATGATCCTTTAATAAACAAACAAACAAACAAACAAACAAATAACTAAATAAATAAAACATGGTGCATTAATTGCACTCCATATGCTATTCGGAGCCCACTGCTAATACGGTGCTCAAAGCCAGCTGCTACAGGTAAAATCAGGCAAATAAGCTTATCTCACAGAATCACTGCTGTTCTTTCACCTTCAGAGCTATCCAACAGATTCAAAATACTGTTAGAAAGTACTCACATGACTGGCTGTGCTCAAGAGAAAGCATGTAATTGGCAAGTGGGGGTGTGTAGGTCAAACACTGTAGAGTAGCATTAAGAAAACATGTGTTGCCAAGATTGTACAGGCCAACTCCAACACTTTGTGTTTCTCGCCAATCCATACAAATCTTCTCAGGTGGAAAAAGAATGCTCTGTGGTGGAGCAATTCCATCATTAACGACTGCAAGAAAGTTAAATTTAAAAAGAGATCTTGTTTGTTTGTTTCGAAGAAAGGTATTTAAAAAAATACTATTCTGCAGGAGCACCTAGAGGAGCTAGCTACAATCCAAACCAGAAAAACTTATTGCAGACAGCTTTAATACCACCAAATTCAAATTGGCTGGTCAACACAATGTTTTGGGGAAAAAAAAACAAACAACTTTAGTCAACCATTTTAATTTTTCTAAGGCAAGGCTAACTGCCATTCTGTTTGTAGCACCTAATGCCAAGTTCCTCTCCATCTATAATCTTTAACCTGATTAACTCAACTACTGTTTTTTTCCTTATTATAACTTAAACCACAAACTTAGACTTGAAATTATACGGTAAACACGTAAAAACTAGGAACTAGGAATGACGGTACCCCTACAGATACCAGATTTTTTCCTGAGCAATGTTATCATTCAAAAAACCTGTGAAGAATGGAAGCTGTGAATAGCAACCATCAAACACTTTTCTTTGCAAAACAGAAAAGACATGGAGGAATCTGTGCATTACAAAAAACTCCCCATATTTCTCTGTTGACTGTAAATATATCAAAATTAATTTCTGTAACATCAGTCACTTCAGTTGCCTTAGGGGATTCGCTTTTCAAGTCTTTGTTCACAGTAGTCCCCTTCTCTATCAGTGCAACAAGTAAGAACTGCATTTTCTACTTTTGCTTTGAAGAAAATGGAGGCAGGATAAAACGCACACTTACTTAGATCTCTTGGGGCAAAAGCCTTAGATTTTTCAGATGATCTACAGTAAATACCACCTCCACGTCCTTGGGCCACAGAGACTTGGCTTGAATCTTCTGCAGGCACTATCCGGCCCCAGTTGGCGGTGCGTGACATCAGTATTTTAGGACTTGGTTTCTTGGATTTGCCAGACCGCCTTGAAGAGGGCTTTTTAGGCTTTGAAGATTTGGGCTTCTTAGCTACGGTCATTGTTCACATCTGCGACAGAGACAGAAGTTCTGGTTGACGTAAGAATATCAAGAAGCATTCCAAGAAGAAAAGAGTAGCAGAAGTCCTGTCACTTAATCTCAAAGAAACAGCCTTAAGAACTAAATCGCTGGTATGAATGATTTAAAAAGAATCCCCAAACTAAACACACAAAGTGAAAATTTCCATCTAAACTCTATCAGTATTACTTTTCGCTTCTGCAGAACTAGTGGCTGATGCCATTTCTTTCCCTTCCGTAGGATTTTAATCCATTACAACTCTGGAGTCTTTTTAATATAAAAATGTAGAAGACATTCTCTGAGGGGAATCAGTTATTTATTGATTTCCGGAGTTGCGCAATTATCTGTTAATTAGTACCTATGATCTAATAGATAATTGTTGCAATTATCTATTGCTGACATGAGCAACGGAACACTATTACTTCACTGCCTGCGTTTTTCTGTTTCGTCTGCACAAAGGTACCCAGAACTCACTGCTACTTTTCTTCTGTCTTTCCAGGGCTCGCCCTCTACCTCACTGTCTACTGCACCAGTCATGAGGGGTTTGTTGTGATTCTATAATGAGCCTAGCTTTTAAATACACCTTTCATGGGCGTCACTTGGTGATAGCAAGTTAATTTCTGAGGGCTCCTCAGTCTACATCATGTGGTCGCTTTTTCCAGGTGAAAAAGCGGAGCCGTAAGTGGCAGTACACTAAAGCCCTAGCATGTTGAGATCCAAGAGGAGAGATGTTTGGCCCTCCTTTTCACTCCTGGGAACCATATACCTCAAAACCCACAGAGGATGGGCTATATCTCAGAGAAATCTTGGGAAAGGAGAGCATGAAGAGCATGTTTGCAAATTTATTTCTCCCTGGGCTTCTTCTGCTTCTCCAAGAAAGACGAGTTTCAATATAACTTTGGCAGCAGTACTTCTGCTGTTTTACTCCTACCACATTTAAACCTCCTACAACAAACTGAAAAGTTAGACTAAAAAGCAGCTCTTTCCGTTCTACTTTGTAAAGCTGCACGTTTTCCTCATGCAAAACAACAGGGGAATGTAAGCTAGAAACGGAAATGCTGAATGTAAAACAAAACAAAACAAACCTCAGCCCTCCAGGACAAAAGCCAATAACTGCTACAAAGTCCTTTTTAAAATGCTGATTAGGTTTCAAGGTGATACCGCTTTAAATAAGCATAGCTGTGTGTCCATAGGCAGAAGCTGAATAATGACAGGATGAACTTCTATACTTCATGTTTTGTTACTGTCTTACTGTAGCACACAGGGACTTGTTACCTTTAGGGAAACCACTAACCTCATGGAGCGTTTAAAACATAAGCTAGTTTGTTATACCAAAACGACGGAGAGAACAAAGCATAAAGTGCTTTCAGATTTCTAGCACGCCTTGATTGCTATCCATTAAACTTCAGACACGTTAAACAAAACACAGTAAATAAGAAAACTCCTAGTCCCACAGCTGGCAAATTGTGTGCAGAGGTTGTAATTAGAACTTTTTTTGCCTTGACGTTTTACATTTAAAATTGATTTTAAATCCATTCTATACACACTTTCCATTCCTGAAAAAACAATACGCAAACCTGACAAATGCATTTACATGAGAAATGAAGTCGTCCTTGTCCGATTGGAAGACTAAGGTGACAGCGCCTGGGCTCAGGGATAAGCTCTGATCTTCACCAGTGACAGCTCCTTTTGTAGGATTGAAAGGGAAAATGTTTCAGCAACACATTGGAAACATACTTAAGGGACGAGAAACAAAATCAAGACTGCAGTGAGAAGGAGAACAGAAAAACAATACTGGGGGGAAAGGAAAGGAAAGGAAAGGAAAGGAAAGGAAAGGAAAGGAAAGGAAAGGAAAGGAAAGGAAAGGAAAGGAAAGGAAAGGAAAGGAAAGGAAAGGAAAGGAAAGGAAAGGAAAGGAAAGGAAAGGAAAGGAAAGGAAAGGAAAGGAAAGGAAAGGAAAGGAAAGGAAAGGAAAGGAAAGGAAAGGAAAGGAGAAAAAAAGGGAAGGGAAGGGAAGGGAAGGGAAGGGAAGGGAAGGGAAGGGAAGGGAAGGGAAGGGAAGGGAAGGGAAGGGAAGGGAAGGGAAGGGAAGGGAAGGGAAGGGAAGGGAAGGGAAGGGAAGGGAAGGGAAGGGAAGGGAAGGGAAGGGAAGACCTTGATCTTTATACTGACCAATGAGATAAGCCTTACACATTTTTAAGTTTATTTTTGACAACTGATTGAGGTGTTACCAGGTATTAAGTACGATTCAAGAGCAAATATTAACACTACAAAGAAGAAATCCGATCCACCACCACTGTTTCAAAATACATCCATTTCTCATTTGGAGATGACGTCTCTCTGACAAGGTAGTAGAAAAACTGTAAATACCGATAGAGCTTCCTCTCCCGATGTTCCATATGCATACCGATGCTGTTCCTACACCTACGCTCTGAGCATAAATTTATGTTGACATGAGTGACAAGAGAGGGTGTTACTCCTCTCTTTGTTTGCCTTGAGAGACACACCTCTTGTCCATTGAAAAGTAAATTCAAGATTCCAGATCAGTTAAGACAGTTGCTATCCCCCCATTCAGAGTTCTGCAGCAGCACTCTTCAGATGTGTTTAGCAGTCTCTTTAGAAAATGTTATCACTTAGGACCTGTTTCTCAGTAGGTCCACGTTTGGCCTCCGCTTAGCAGAGAGTCAATCCCAGCTTAAGCTTTCGTACAAGAGCCCCTTCACGAAACGGAGTTGAACCCTGACATAACTGAGTTGAACCTTTAACCTTGAAGCTTCCTTAAAGAAGAAAGCAGCACCCAGGCCAGGAAATAGAAATTAATCGTCACTTTACCCTGAAATGCAGTGGGCTATTCTGTGCTGGCAGGATTGCTGCCGGGCTGGCCGACGAGGCGGCGGGCAGCTCCCCGGGGCCACAGGGCCTGGCACAGGGAGCCGCTGGGGGTCTCCAAGGTCCGGGAACAGCGGCAACAGCGGCAACAGCAGGGACAGAGGGGACAGCAGCGACAGCAGCAGCCACCTCAGCCGGGGCCGTCTCCACAACCGCCACAACGGCCTCGGAACGCCGCCGAACTCGGAGCTCCAGCGTGACGCCTTTTGAACCTGGCCGCGCTGCTCATGGCTAAAACCAGAGCGTTTCCTCCGGTGTGTGTTTACTGTCGGTGCCGGATCGGCCCTCACCCCGAGCTCTCCCTGCCGGGAGGGCTTTGGGGTTGGGGTTTCCCTCCCGCCGCCACCGCGGACAGGCCCCGCGCGCAAGGGGTCCGCGCTGGGGAGCAGCATCTCACCCACGGTGAGAGCCTGAGGGCACGACATGAAAAAGCCCCGACACGAAAAAGCCACGACATGCGGCCGAGGCGGCGGGGAGACGGCTCTGAGGGAGCTGCCACTTCGCCCTGCCGTCCTCCCCTCCCGGGCTGCCCCGCCGAGCCCCGTGCGCCTCAGGTGCTGCGCTGAGGGGGTGGCTGGCTACTGAGACAGCTGCCCAGGGCACTGCTCATGGCACCGAGCCTGACGGAGGTCAACAAGTGTTGAACAATGCTCTCAGACATCGGGTCTCACTTTGGGGTGGTCCTGTGTGGAGCCACGAGTTGGACTTGGTGATTATTGGGAGTCCTTTCCACCTTGGGATGTTCTCTGATTCTAGGTCAGCAATCCAGTAGCTGATGAGAAGTGTGGAGTCATTCAAAGGGAAGAGAGAACACAACACTTCTCATTTGCAGAAGCGGCTATTTGGTAACCAAACCGACGATTCCTTTGCTTCTAGAGCAACTAACAGCAGGGATCCGCTTTACAATAGAGGGAAAAGAGTCGTTGGCATGTCATGTGAAGTAAGCTTCAAATCCCAGAGGATGATTTTGTTGGAACTTTATTCAGCTGAAAACACAGAAGCCTTGCTTTTGCTTGTGTTAGTTACAGCTCCAGTTTACTTTGGTTGGGAGGGAAGGCATTCCAGGCTAATGTGCTGTACCTGTTCCTTCAGCTCATTGTCCATAAACGGAGGAGCAAACGAAATCAGTTTAATCTCCATTAAATGCAGCAGACAAAGCGGAGTAGAGGGTGATCTAGCACTTAATTTTTCCTGTAAGCAGGAAACCCAGAACTCAACAACAGTTTTCAAATCTTGTCCTGCAGTAAATGACCAGGTGAGTGAAGCTTGCATTTAGAGGATGTGCTCCTACAGTAGATGGAAATAGCTTTTCCTCTTCACAAGTGCAACTGAGTGGTGGACTGGCAGCTACGTGGTTAACTAGTTGTGCCAAAGGGGTTGTGTTGAATGCACAGAAAAATATGCAGGTCCCAACAGTAAAGGGTTGTCTGTAGGCATGACACTGAGTACAGATGTTGTCCGCAGGTTCATGCAGAGTGCACCACGCCAATAAGCACCCAGAGTCGGAATGCACATGAAGGTCTTTTAATTATATAATTACTTATAGAACTCTGCAGAGTCAGGTACTTGGCCATCTTTCGCAAAGCAAGCACACCTCTGACTCAAATCGCCGTCATTTATACACAGGAAACTTGTGAAAACTCTCTCTTTGGCTCCTTTGGATTGGTTATTACAGCTCATCTAACTTATCTCCACTGAGCTTGTGCATTACAGAGGAATACCGGGGGGGAGGGGGAACAGGAGAGGGGGGACACACAACGAATCCCACATTAGCATAGATTAGCATTTTGACAGGTGTGATTTTTAATGTGCTAATGACCCTTAATGAGAAAAAGGTTACTATAGGTCAGTCTGGAGCTCGTGTTCTCCTTCCTGTTTTTTCCCTTTTAGCCCTTCTCTTCCTTGCTTCTGCTAGCTCAAGGCTACCTGTCTCTCTCCTTTATTTTCTCAGCTAAAAGACTGCACAAGCTACAGGCCTCCCTATTTGCTTCAACATTTCCTTGTTTTTGTTTTTTTTTTTTTTTTCCCAGCTCTGGGACGACACAGGTGTGGTTTGATATTTGCCAGTATAGCTAAAACTCACGCCAGTCTGCTCACGCACAATAAGTAGTAAGATTTAAGGACTGGTTTCATCGGCTTCTTCCATACTAACATCCTTCTTATGTTTTAGATATGCTGTAGTTAAATCAACACTAAGTTACTACTTGTGGAGTAATCGCCTTAAGCGACTAGGCATCATAAGCACACCTCCATCCCAAAAGCTACCCGCCTCCAAGGTGCAACCACCCCTCACTGAGCACGCCCTTGGAATTTCTCAGAGCCTGTACCTTTAAACGCAAGTGAGATCATTTCTACCAAGCACAACCAAGATATGCATGACTAGAGTCACTCAAGCTCCACCTTAAAGATAGAAAATAATATCAATTGCTTTAAGAGAAAGGGGATGTTAGGGAAGATACTATCAGGAAGGATTCCTTCTGACATCACTCGACAGGCTGAGCCTCTCACTCCCCCACCCCCACTCCATTGGGACGCCGTGGGGTAAGATCTGAACGCTTGCTTATACCAGGCGTCTCTGTGGAATCTTAGAAATCTGTAGAGTTTTGATGCTTTTTAATGTCTTAATACCTAGGCTGTGTGCCTGTGCATTTCATGCATGCTAGCTTGCTTTTGCAGACAGTGAATTTATCACTGACAATCCAAAGAACCTGTGTACCTGTCGCCGTAAGAAATTGCACTTAATTGCATTCTTCCTAGCTGTGAGAGTTCTCCTTGAACGCGACTAGAGCGAGGCCGTACTGCATTGTTGGTGAGTCCGTGACCGTGATAGTTCAGCACCCTGAATCTGACGGGACCCGTGACGGTCAATCGGCTACACCCCTTAATGCGACACTACTAGAGGAAGAAGATGACAGGGCTTGCATGCACTGCATTAGGCTTTGCATGTGAAAACACTCCGAAATAATTTCACGTGCATTTAACGTTTTTAAAGGGAAAAAAACAGGAAGGTGTAGTCTCTCTGTAAGCTACAGCCCTACATAGTTAAGGCATCAGCATTCATTCCTTTGCTTGATAGCAAAGTATGAACATACAGAAGAGTTAAATATTTTCTTTGCATTCTTAAAGGCGATTTTTCAGACTTGGGCTTCAGTTGTTGGAGTTGAAGAGATCAGTAGACATCCTTACTTTTACGTTAAGACCAAAATCTTTATCTAAGATTGTGTTATCTAACGCAACTAAACTCCCACCCCCATATGTTTTTTTTGTAACTTCGGAACGATCTTGCTGCAGTCCTACTCCGATGGTCTTTCAGTAACATGCAGACTGCCGTGGCAGATTCTGTTACAGTGCTTTTCTATTGACAGTGTGCATAACACTCAAGGTAAAGCCCCTTAAGTGTTTCTTTGGACCCTGCTGCTTCTGTTAGTACTCATTTTTTCACAAACTTGTTGAACCTGAGCCGTGCCTACTGAGCCAACGAATGCTTTGATGACACAGTATTTTTTCAAAGCAGTTTTGCTTCTTGGAGCTACAGAAGCAGCTCTGGCTACGTGATAGGGAATTGTGCTGCATTGGCAAAACCAGACTTAGCTACAGACTTACAACACTTGCTAACTCGATCTATTTCAAATCTCATTTTAACTTTAAAGGACAATCAGTTTTGTGGCTCCTGTCTTACTAATTTGCCTTGTTTTGCATGGAAGGGCAGCCTGTGAATGTTTTGCTTTATTGCATGCTTCAAAAAAAAAGGCTGAGGAAGAGACTGGAGGAACCTTTTCTATTCTATGGACTTTCCCCCGAGAGGGTGGAATTGCAGGCTACTTGGATGAATGTTCGAATATGAGTAAGGGAGCAGACCTCAGCCAAAGGAGGTGGAATCCTTGCTTAATAGTAAGTATCAGTGTGGGGACATCTTTGCTTAACGGGAGCCATTTAAACTCTTCATAGAAACAAAATAAGCTGGACATCTTATGCTTGGAAAGCAGTATGGTTACACAGCTGCTAACATAATGACTTGAGTCTTCTGCTCTGCAACTTCAGGTTTTGTTTTCAAGCAGTGCATACATCAGTTTAAGCTTTGGACAAGGATATTTGCAATGCAAATAGTGATAAACCAGAATCAGTGGCGCTGACGAGTGTAATGGTGAAATGCAGCAAATCAAGTATTCCTGGAGAAATGTGAGATTACAAAACTAGTAAGCCATGAAGCACTTTTGTTGTTGTTGTTGTTGTTGTTTTTTAAATCAATTCTTATATGCTGAAATAGCACCTTCAAGAAAATCTGTTTATCTAGCCAGGTAACGGTGTCTCCCTGTAAACATGAAGGAAATGCCAGGAGCAGCCATAACTCTTTGCTGTCAAAATAAAGAGCAAGTCGAGGCCAACATCATGCCATAGTGCAAAGGCTTGCTAAGAAAGATCATTCTAAGAGGTCTGCAAGAAAAGATGACTTACTTTGTCATAAGTTTGTCAAATAGAATGGACGAGTTAGTAGTCGAGTACCGACTGTGTCCGACTCTACAGCTGCGGCGCAGCTCCAAGTCCCTGTTTTCTCCGTGGACTCGTCTCACAGTTTTTGCACCAGCTCTACTCCTCAGTGTTCTGGTGACTGATACGCAGAAACAAAGGATTTTGAAACAGTGAAGATGGGATTCTCCTTATTTCACCGTTGCTCTTGTAAAATGGAAACAGACAAACAAAAAAGGCACCCTGAAGTGGATTGAGTTTTCTTTACATTTCAGATCAGAAGTTGTTGTCACAACCACTGCATTCCACTTCTTTATCGCTCTGCACGTTTAAACTGTCTACTTAAAACTGGGACCTGTAGGGAAATTTTTAAAGAGACTGAAAGCTAGCCAGACAAAAACAAACGTGCAACTTTTGTTCCATGCAGGAGGGAAATCTACTCCAGTTATTTCTGTCTTGGAAAAGTGAGAACAATCAACACCTTTCTCTAAGGTGTTTTCACTCCATTCATGTAAAACTGTATCTAACAGTGCTCAAAACAAACACTATGACATTGCAAGCCTCTTCCTAAGAGGTGTATGTTTGATTACTCTGTTTATGCATGCAGCACTTCCATTTCCTGCATTATGATCTAACAGCTCAAGGAGGTAAGAATCGTTTCAAGAGAAACACCCAAACACCACATAACTCAAACTCGTGCTTTTTAGAAAAAAGCCTGCCCATTGTTTACCATACAGCACCCTTTGGCACAGGTTTGTTGCTTGCACTGTCATTAAAAGAGACAAGAGGACAAGGGGAAGGGAAGAGCTACACCACTGTGCTGGTAGGATCACAGCTAAGGTTTACTTTTGTGGTTGCCAGCTATAAAACTAAGTTTGAACTTATCAAGTATCGATTTACTTTGCACAATTAGAACAGTTTGCTTTGTGCCTACCAAGCTGCAATTTACACTGCTCCCTCCCCAAGGAATTCATAAAATCTCCTATTTGCACCTACCTCTCTTCACAGAAAAGTCACTGAGGAGTGAATTCAGATGACTACAGAAGGCTTTGGGGCCAAATGAAAGCGATGGAGTGACCAAGTGCCATCCTCTTCAGTAACCAGCGTAAATAGGTATCCCGGGGACTTACAGCCACTTACCTGTGTTATATTCTTTTTTTCGTTCCAATTTTGGCTTTCTCAACTGCCTACATTAAGAAAGAGGACAGGGCAGAGAAGGGAGAAAAGACTTGTTGTATTAGACCCATCAAGGATGGGAAATTTCACCATGTTTACAAGCCAGTGCTCTATGGTATACAAAGAGAAGCCTGTAGGCCTCACGCAGGATCCAGATCCCAAGTCTGTTGCGTGCCATATACACGCGGTTCTGTATGTACCCACATTTCCTAGCTTGCTCATGTTGAATTCTCAAAATTATGAGCAAAAGCACCCAAGTGGAAAAGATACATGTCCTGGTTTCAATTAGGACAGAGTTAGTTCTCCTCCTAGTAGTGGGTAGGTTGCTATGTTTTGGCTTAGAATGTGTGAAAGGATGTTTAGAAGAGTGCTGATACCACCCCGATGTTTCAATTGCTGCAGAGCAGTACTTACAACAAGCCAAGGACCTTTCGGTGTCTCACTGTCCTACTGGCGATCAGAATCGGCGCACAGCAACAGCTGCGAGGGGACAGACTCAGGATGGCTGACCCCAACTGGCCAAAGAATTCTATGCCTTATGGCAACACGCTGCACCATGGATAGGGCGGGGCAGCCGGGCTGCTAGGGGTTACGCTGGGCACTGGTCAGCGGGTAGTGAGCAACTGCATTGTACATCACTTGTTTTGTACACATTACTAGTAGCAGTACTATCATCATCATCATCATTATTATTTTCCTGTCTTAATAAACTGTCTTTATCTCAACTCGTGGGCTTCACTTTCCCATTTCTCTCCCCCATTCCAGAGAGGGAGGTGGGAGGGTTGCAGAAGGGCTGTGTGGTGTTTAGCTGCCGGCCGGGTTAAACCACAAGAACACCTCAAAGGGGTTGGGAAAAAAAAAACAGTTTTTTTTAGAAAAGCGGGAGACTTTCACTGAGAAGAGGGACTCTAGTTTTAAGGTACTGGTACACCATCAGCATGCTCATAGGCCTCTGCTGATTTTAGCCGGAGGTTTATCAGGCCACAACTCACTGCACATGCTTTCTCTCTTGCTTTTCAATCTACAAATCGAACAGAGATTGAACATATAGAAATACAGTACCTTGAAAAGCATCTCCTCTTGACATTTCCCCTCAGTATCGCCATACTTTCTTCAAAGCTGGAGACTGAACACCGCAGGATGCTTTTGCTCATTGATCTTAAACGGTGTCCGTTGAAACATTCAATACTGGGAGAAGAATAATCCTAGGGAAAGAAGGAAACAAGAATATATTTATGTGAACCACGTAGATTCAGATAAAGAAATTCTGCCTCACGCAAGTTTAATTGACCCTCCTGACTTGGTAGTGGGGCAACTAATGGCAGGCAGACACTGAAACGCTGCTGTGCTCAAGAAAAACCTGGAGAGAAAAAAAAAAAAAAAAAAAAAAAAAAAAAAGCTTTCAAAACTAAAGCTTCCCTCTCCCCACCATTTTCTTGTGGATAACTTAAGCTTAATATCCTTGGCAAAAAGATATTGCAGCAAAACCTTTCACATAAACTTAGTGTTTCGTGAAAAACAACAACAAAAACTTTAAATTCAATTGGAATTTTTTTCAATAAATTCAATTGGAATTTAAATTCAAAACTTTAAATTCAATTGAATTTAAATTAAAAAAACTAAACTAATTAATTTAAATTAAAAAAATTAAATTCAATTGACTGTTCAGAGGAACAGTCAAGCTTGACATTATACATCCTAGAATTAAAATCTAGTTTGAGTTTTTCTCCCATCTCCAGACCTTGCTAAAGACGCTTATTAGGAGCTCTGTCAAAAAAAGTGTAAGGCTTGTTATATCAAAGCTTTGAACCCTTCTTACTGCCCTTGACCTTCTTCACATTGCTGCTCCTACAAGGGTGAGTACTATCATTTTTAGTATGGGAGGGAAGCTGTGATATTCTTGAGTGGGGGGTCGTTCTGTTTACAAAATGAAGTTCCAGTAAGAGTACATCAAATGAACCAACTTTCTTTGAACTTTAATTCATCGCTATATTGAATGAATGACCTCTGGATTTCTCTCTCCCATTTGGAAGTCAATTTGAAAACAAACTACCTCTGCCATAAAGAGCCAGGCATCAGAGACACCTGTTGCGCCTCAAGAACAGAGAAGGTATTAACGACAAGAGCAGCTGAATAAAATGCAACTTGCCATTAGAAATGGGTGTACTGGCATCTACAGGTGCCGCTGGCATCTCCTCATTTTCATTACTCTCTTCATCTGGTTTCTCGTCTTCAGTAGCAGGGTTCTGCTGTGGTGACTTGGAGCTGTCGCATGGAGCACACGCTGCAGAGGTGCGACCTTGCAAGAAAGAATAGATACCAAAGATCTTCGTCGTGCATTTTCAGTTACAAATGCAGAGACAAGTCTTCAAATCCTTAGCGTTAAACCACGTACCTCTTTTCTCACGAGATTCTTTAATTTGTTCACAAAGTCGTCCAAACTCTGTATCCGTTTCGTTCCTCACCATTGAATATGCAGTGTCTTGCAAAACATAGGCGCTGTGACGATCTGAAATTTTACAGACTTTAACTGAATGTTGTCTACCAACCAATGAAACTGTTTTGATCACAGAAAAAAATTGCTTTCTTCATAGGTTGGTTCCGAAAGGTTCTCTCAGTGAATATTTTCAGCATAACAACATCGAAGTTAATTAAAACAAAAGCACTAGTTCCTTGGGAACACTTATATCACAATTCCATGCCCAAGTAGCAAAATGATAAAATATTTACAGTCTGGACGTCCAAAATCATCTAATCCATCCGAAGTCTATTGTCCGCACACAGCATTTCTCCATCTATACATTTGACAGATTTTTTAAACTAGGGCTAAAAAGCACATCCTCACCTGTAGATCTTTGATCCGGGTAGTACTCTAAGGCATTGTTACAGATTAGATCGATGTCCTTCAGCTAGTCTCCTGCAGCGAGGTACTGGCACGAGTCAATTTGAGTCAGAACTGTTGAAAGATCCATCGGCTCTTTAATCCTTGTGGCATAGTCAGGTACCTGCAGATCAAATACAAGCATTCAGAGGTTTTCATAACCTTGCACACTGTCTACCAAAATTATTCTGAAAACTTTAAATAAACGACTTCCTAAAAACCCTGAACATTTGCGATGCATCAGAAGTTGCTGAAATTAACCAGTTTGCTTCTCAAAAATGGAAGGGCTCTTTCATTTTTCATTAGAGCGGCTAGGAGAGGACAACAAGAAGTAGGGAGGTCAGAAGCACATGCATGGTAGAGAAGAAACACTGAGGGTGGGAGATTCATTTCACTTTGCTTCAGAAAATCACAACAGTGAAAGCTGAGCAAGCCATCCGGCATTCTCTTCGTTGTCGACATTGAGGAAAAGGTGCATGAATTGCACCTGTGAAGCACCTATTGCAGGCATCTACTTTAGAATGAGATAACTGGGCCCTGAGGTGCTCATTTCTTCCCTCAGACCAGAAGAGGAGACTAATGACCAGTTCAGATGAGGACATATGTATCTGTCTAGATTTTTCACAGCTCAAGAACCTAGGAGAAAAGGGGAAGAAAAGCCAGTGAATGCCCACAAGAAGAGGACTTTGCTGATCCGCAGGTATATTCAAGTTACATCTGTCTTTGAAATATACGCCCCTAGTTTAGGCTTATCTCATAAATTAAGGAGAAAAAGGCATCTAAGCAGCCAATTGGAGGAAAAAGAAAACACACTGCACTTATGGTTGATTCCTATTGAGGAGTTCCAGATGAAACAGAGAACAGGATCTCAAAACTTATTTTTACAAACTGCTGCTCTTATTCCTGTTCCCACAGGAACTGACAGTCCAATAAAGGGCTTCAGACTTCATTAAAGTAGTCCTGTAAATACTGTTTGTAATTATAAGGAAAGATCTCTGTGCTTTTCAGTGCTGTGACACGCCTACATATCAAAGCCTTTTCACGAGCAAACTGTGTTGGCATTTGGACTGGCTTTTTAGAATGAAACCAGGGCTTTCAGCGAATAATCCCATAAGAGACATTTGAGAGTCAGCAGAAGTAAAAGCACTGCCTCTGCTTCTTGCAAAATCCTTACAGTGCAGCCCTAAAAACAAAGTTGAACCTCACCCAAAACGCTGAGAAATACGAACACTGAGAAGTTACAGACACACACAGATCAGCACTACTTTACCTTCTGTGGGTCAACGGGCTTTGCAAATTCCCTGAAACGTCTGTCAGTGGCAAGTCTGTGAGTAACGTCCCTCAAGAAAATTCTAAGGTCACGCAAGGTATCCTCCTCTTCCTCCTCCAACATCCCTACTTTTGTGGAGATCATTCTTGTGGCTTCTGAGGCTCAGCTGGTGGTGCTACAGGCACGACTTCCAATGTCCAATCAACTTCAATTAATCAGGAAAAATTAGCCAATTTACAGTACTCAAATACAAGCATATGACAAATTACTGACAGAAAATGACCACCAAAGCAAAGCCCAACGAGCTAGTAACTTCGATAGGAAAGTTTTAGATGTAATTCTCATATCCTCCTCACCTCTTTTCTTTACAGGAGGCTTAGCCACTTCATTTAGAATTAGGTCCTCAAAAAAAGATGCTCTCTCTGCCCTACCAGGCAACTCAATATTGCACACTTCTCCAAATTCCTTATTAAATAATTTTTGGATCTAAAGCAGAAGGACGAGAGACATTTCAGATTTAAGGCCACAAAAAACTCATCTTCTATTCCAAAAAGACGAGTACCTTTTCAAATTAATAATAACCTGAAGAACACAAACTGAAAAAAGTTATCTTCCTGGCCTTAAAAGGCTACATTTTCAAAGGCTGGCACAGCAAATTCAAATATCACCTTTAAGAATCACCTATAGAATTAATGCTCGCTGAAGGGATTGTACGCTACACTGATAAAGTAATGGCTTTCACCACATCCAACAGCGCCTCCTTTG
Organism: Aythya ferina; assembly: GCF_964211825.1. NCBI lineage: Eukaryota > Metazoa > Chordata > Aves > Anseriformes > Anatidae > Aythya > Aythya ferina. The sequence goes on along the minus strand of NW_028181284.1, from coordinate 67,816 downwards.
TATTTACTTGCCTTGCTGCAGCCTTTACTTAGAACCTTTATGGCTATCGAGGGAAGAGAAAGGCTTCAGCAGACAAGTGAGGGCTTTTTGCTGAGTTTTTATTTCTCTCCCAAAAGGTGTCTGAAGTAGCTAGTACCTCTACGTCTTCCTCCATTTTCAAGTTCTAGTATTAAAAGGTAGGTAAGGAATTTCACTACTTATTTTAGAAGGAATTTACAGCCTGTACAAAAACTTCTGTGGGAACTCAAGCACTTTCAAAGCAGTTGATAATAAACACGTCTAGGTAAGACCCGTTCTCTTCCCCCAATGACTGAGACCAAATCATCAGAATGACAACAGCGTGGTCCTGTTTTGGGCACCTTCCCTTAATGTAAACTCTCAGAAGTCAATGAAGTTCTGCACGTACTTTTACTACAGTTTATTTAGGAATACAACTAGAATTCGATTCCAAAGTTACTTTAGCAGAAATTGGAACTCAGCTTTCCAGCTTGGAAAGCTTTGGCCTATATGAAGAAAGAAACTGATTTATTTATTTATTTTTTTTAATCAAAGTGTTTCAATTCTCTACTAAATCGCATTATTAGCAGTTTACCCAACATAGCATGGAATGGCAGACTGTCAGAAGAAATCTCTTCAGTAAGAACATCCTCTTGTCATTTCAAGCACTTCATATTCTTGACTGAACCACTTTGTAGCCACCAGAATTATTGTATTAATTTATTATTTGCATGTGTGAGAAGGGGGTGAAAGTCACTTGCTTGACTCAGAAAAAACCTGAAGCAGATGCTTTCACAGTATTCTTTTTCTCTAAGCAAATTTTAAGTGATTTGTTAGGGTGCCTGAGTAATAACAGCATGCATTTAAGAAAGCACAGCATTTTGATGCTGAAAGCATATATAAATTACAAGACACTGAAGAAATAGTAAGAAAAGTATTGACAAATACCTCTTCTGGGAGATCTGAGTGACGTACATCAGACGTAGCAAGCAGCAAAACTGGCGAAAATGCTGGAATGTTACGTAGTAGAGTTAGAAAAGTAAGTTTCAAGGCAGGTCCAGCGTTGTCCCACCATAAATGGATATCTGGGACATAAATTGTGCTTGGTGCTGTCTTCTGAGCATTTCGGATCAGCTAGTGAAAAGGAAAGCTTGCGTAAGAAAACTAAAACACGTACAAGAACCTCTTAATACATAGCTACATAGCCATCTGACTGCCCCATGAAATGAAACTGCGTGAACAGAGTGGCAAGCATCCTTTCACATAAGGAATTTCTCTGTGCACCCTTTCAGATTATCAGTACTCGGAGAACTCTAGTCAGAAGATGGGAAGGATATATTCAGGCAGTGGCTAGACACCGTAGCTATATGGCCACAGCCACAATCATCGCATAACAAAGAAAGGAAATGTCCCTCTTAAGGGACACATCAGTATTCAGTCGTGTAACATGTCTGTCCTTACTTGTATGGCTCTCAAATGTTTCCACGAAAAGTAAAAATATTTTAAGGTAGTGATGCCAAACAAGAAAATGGATTTCCTGCCTAAAAGTAAAAACACCAAATCTGTTCATTTTTTCTAGTTAAAACCACATCACCGTGCAAATGAAGTGTTTTCTGAATGTTAATGCTTTTATTGCACATACTGCAACAGCACAAGTTGTGTACGTCCGTGCGAAAACAAAATAAACAGAAGCCCCAAACCTTGGTTGCCTTACTAATATAATTTAGAAGAAGGCTACAAAAAGTAGCCGACATGCAGTCTGATACAGAGCCATCTACTGGGAGCACACAGTCTTAGGAGGCAATGAGAACTACTTTCTGGATCCCAGTGACATGAGCAGCATTTCTTTCCACAAAGAGATGTTCATTAGCAACACCGCCCAGCTTCCTGAGCTGCTAGCAACAGCCTCACTGTAAAACTGGGTATGGAAAATGTCGACATGTACAACATCCAGATTGTTTGTGGTGCTGTCTAAAACAAAAGGGGATTTTCAGACAGAAGCAAACATCCCAGCACATTAAAACAAGGCCACCTCCATTACCAATGAATTTTGTTCACCTTACTTGCAACTCCATTGATCCTTTACATACAGTCAGTGAATCCGATGAGAAGAAAAAGAAAAAAGGTACCTGTCCGCAGATTTCTTCTGGCGATGCAACGTTTGTAAGCAGAACAGAAAGGTCCAGGGTGTGAACGGGAAACTTCTCCAAAGCATGCAACACCGCGGGTGCCACGTAAGAAACCTGGCTGTACCCTTCTTTTCCTACTATTAGCAGACGGGGCTGGCATGATGTTGGTTCACAGAAAGCACTCCTAGAACAGGAGTTAAGAAAACAAGTTTATAAATGAGGTGCTGAATAGACACACAGATGTTCCAAGTAATTTTCCTATAGACTTTCTCTTCCCTCCCCAAATAATCCAAATGGCAGCGGTACATTAAATACATGTAAGATTTCCAGTTAAGTTATTCAGTCATTCCAATTGTTTCACCTTCTTCCCTTGTGTTTCCTATTCTTTACTAAACCAAGACTGCAAATTAATATCCCTGCAATCTTGCTTTACTTTATTATAAATTTATTATTTATTATATATTTATTATTTACTTTATTATAAATTTATTTTTATTTAAAAATAAATTGGTGAGGAGCATTTGTTTCCCCGCTACAATCAGGCTGTACCTTTGCTGGCTTAAATCAAAGATGCTAGAGACTTAGCCTTGCTCTAAAGCACAGAAAATCTTCTGGACAGCACAGCAATAGAAACTGAGAAAAATAACTGATCCAGCTGTGACAACATGATCTAACTTTCCAACTGTGGGCTTGCATGACTTCCATACTAAAATATCACAAGATTAACACAACTTGGTGGCTTAACAAATAAAGACACCATTCAATTTTTTCTCAAGGTGTTTTAACAAGCCCTTTCTCGGTTTTCTTTCTGCTACATAATTCACTACTGGTTTAACAATCCTGGAAAACAGAAGGGCAAAAGGTGGCAACACAAACCCATAAAGCTGGGGTATTTTTAGCTAAAAGGACAGACAGCACATTTATGTGGTCTTGAGTCTTTCAAAGAATGCCATGGATTAAGTCAACGTGTTCTGGTAGTCTACGGATCACTTTGGCTTACGAAGAGAAGCCTGGGCTTTTCAATTTGGTCATTCAGAGCAACTTCATTACAACTTTAGTCCCTCCACCCTTTCTTCTTGTGAATACCAAGCACCCCTTCAACACACAAACTTGATGTTGCCCCTTCGTCTACCACCCCTCGCACTTTTAACAGCTGGAACTGTTTACAAAGACTCAGCAGACCTGAGAATTTAAACGTAACAGGGATCTATCTTTCTTTACCTGCTGAAACAGAGGCATTTTTTCTCTGGTCCATTAGGCATTCCATCTTTTAATTCATCTCCAGAAACCAAGGATGCAACGTCATCACTGTCAAACATATCATCTTGTAAAATAGGATTGAAATGCTCTGAAAGGCAAAAGAGGTTTGTTAACTTTCCTGAATAGCCTTGGTCTCTTTCTCTTCCATTAATACAGCTTCTAAATCAGTGCCAAAACCCTTTCTTCATTTGAGAGCACACACTGAAAGCTATTTCCTAGAGTTCAGCCCACCACAGATCTAAGGAGATGGCACAAGGCCCTACAAAGCTGTACTAAGTCCCACTGATGTGTACGTGTAAGGTACGCTACTCTTGGTGATTTTTTTCTCCCCCTTAGAATAAAGAAGATTACGAACAATTTCTGCAGTTGCTAAATAGCTAAAATAAAACAAAAACAAACAAGACCATTTCTTTCTGGAGGAGGTTCCCACAATGAAAGCACGGGGATAAAGGATGTGATGGCCACAGAATTCCATTCATCTAGTAAATATCAATGCTAATTGATCTCACGTGTATAGTACGATCCACAAACATTTAAATTAGGAGACTGGTTAAAAATGATGATAGCTAAAACAATATTTAGCTTAGACCAGTTATACTTGTATCCTGGTCCTGACATTCTTCAGAAAGGAATTAGAAACATTGACCTAGAAATGCTTCCCCTCCAAAGATCTGAGTTTTGATTTTTTAAAGAAAAATAGGTGCCTTATACTTCAAACCTCAAGTCAACCTCTACAAATGCTAATTATCTTAGCTGCCGTCAGAAGCAGGATGCTTCAGTAGAGAACGCATCATCCTTTACTGTGTATTGAGTCATTCAGAGCTTCCATTTGGCATTTCAGTTTCAAATCCACAATAAAACCTATGCGTTGTATTCCAGACTTGCCCAAAAAAAAGACATGCACATGGAAATAATAAAATTCTACCACCATTATGTCTGAAAGGTTTAAGTTGATTGCACAAACCGCAAGTTTTTGCTTTAGCAGAATTATAAAGAAGTGGATGCTGTGGTTATACCTTGCTGTTGGTCCTTCTTTAGCGCAAGCTGTGCATGCGGGAAGATCTGCACAACTTGTAAAATATTCTCTACTGATCTTTTAAAAAGTGGCTTGAAAATGGGTGATAGTGCTTATACGGGTGAAGCCTTGATCCGGTTTGAAGCTGGAACAACCTTCTTCATAGCCATGAAAAAGTCCTTTGCTTTTATTTTAATAGAATTAACGTCTAGTAGCAACTTCTCCCTACTTGCATAAATCTGAGGATAGCATCGGCGTAGAGAGCACAGCGCAGCTTCAGTACATAAAGATTTGATATCTGCACCACAGTATCCTAACAAACAAAAATCAAACGTTACATCGGTCAAGGCCCAGGTTTACAACATGCAACATTTAAAGAATTTGTAATGCCAAAACCAAACAGCTTAACAGGGAATTCAAAGTGCTACCGCTCTGCAGGGAAGTTTCATGTTGCTCACTGCCTGATATCCTGCGCTTATGCAGCTGAAGCAGACTCCTCATCAAAAACTATACTCTCGAGGAAGATGCCCCAGAACCATTTAATGTTCTCAGACAACAAGAGGAACGATAACAAAGAGTAAATAGATGAAAGCATCTCACTCAGATTGCTATGAAGGTGTGCCAGCTGCCTCGTTGACTAGTTGTGCAGCAAGGCACAAGAGCATGGGTACTGCCTGGTACAAGCTAAGGTTCTTTACAACTTGGTCACAAGCAAGAATCCGTTTCTGTTTCAGTCTTACCAATGCATTTCTCAGCTAGTTCATCATGCAACATGTCCGGTGGCTGAGGGGTCCAGTCACAAGTATGAATCTTGAAAATTTCTTTTCTAGCCTGGAAGCAAAATCATTGCATTTTAGCTTGTCCCAAGTTTTCCTTAAAAATACCAACAAGAAACAAACAAACCAAAAGGCAAACAAACAGACAAAAAAAAAACAGTCCTCCCTCAAAACCCCTCATCTATTAATACACTTTTCTTACTTGCTCAACTTTCAAGTATTTTACAGTTATTTAATATACACTCTGCATTTTCAACCAGGAAATTGAATATTTCTTATTTGTTATACTGAACTTTTTATAGGAACCTACAATGAAAGAAAAGGCATTTATAGCTTCAATAACAAGTTTCCAAACTACGAGACCTAAGGACCCAGAGGAAAATACTGTAATGAAAAATTTATCCAGAAACATTTCTTTGCTGTCCAAAAAACTTCTCTAAAACTTAGCAAGCTTTCATTGGGACAGTCTCATTACTTCATCACATTTGCTTTCCAGTCAGTAAATTCACAGAAAGCACTTCTGGCACAATGCTTCCAATTGCTACAATTACTATAAAGAAGAAAAGAATTATGACTCAAACTACTACCACTGATCCGGGGCACAATCAAATGCAAACACGTCCCCTGTTCACTCATAAGTGAAGGATTGAGACCAAAAACACAACTTCATGATGAAAGCGCCCAAGTGGACTAAATAATTAAGCAAACAGGTACAACTTTGGGAATGAAAGGTTTGATTATAGAACTAACTACTTGGTGGTATCATCCTGACCATATATATCCAGTACTAGATTTGCCCTCCATGGAACAACGCAGTGTCTCCACGTGTCACTCTTTTGTTCAAGTTGTCAATTATTTTTTTTTTCCTATAAAGTTGGACTTTGCCATGGTAGCACTAACGTTGAATTTAAGTTCTCACCTCTTAATTTGGCAAGTTGAAGAGGAAGTGTCTGCCAAAGCGTCCTGGTCTTCGTAAAGCAGGATCTATAGAATCCAGTCTGTTGGTAGCTCCGATTACCACGATCTCCCCTCTGTTATCTATGCCATCCATAAGCGTCTGAAGAGTTGCAACAATGGAACTAATAGAAAAATATAATTTTTACTTACTGGTTCAGTAAATTTTGTTACATTCCACATGACTTTTTTGATGCCGGAATAACCTTCTTCCTAGTGGTCATTCAAAACTGGGAAAAAAATAGTCTACCAAGTCGGGGTTTTTTTGATTTGATAATCAATCTGCAGACTGTTAAGTCATCAAGCACTTCAAGACTGTTTGAAATAATCTCTACGTTAATATAAAAGGAGTACTGCACACTTCTGCTCAGGAAGAAAATCACGGAAAATGTCAACTTTGATTTTAGATGTTGAATTTGTTGCAGTGAGATCTTCCTCATCGCACGATTCTATTTGGATTTAAACCATATTATCTATGGAGAGACCAAGATTAGGACAAGAACAGCACAGAGTTCAGCATGAAGCCAATCAGGAGCTCAAGTTTGTATTCTTTGTATTCAACTTTACCCTTCTCTTGCTGGAAGGACCTGCTTTTTGACTCTCCTTCTCTTCACTAGGAGCATGTTCCCTCTTGCATTCGTAATGCTCTTTCTCAGTGGTTTTAGTCTTGTCCTTTGTATCTTGGCATCTCTCTGTAACAGCTGAGGAGGAAAGGTTTTTAGAGCTACATTCAGTGTCAGACTCGAGACAGGAAGTATGCCGCAATTTCTCACCAGGCTCACAAGACTCTTTGCCGGACAAAACGGTTTCTTTTGAAATGAGGTCACGTTCTTTTGATCTTCTTGCTTTCTCCTTGTCTCCACGGTCATCACATTGGTACTGGGCGAGGTATTCAACATTCCCAGGAGATTTCGGAGGGTCCACGACACTGCACAAAATAAAATCACATTTCTCACTTCTGCTGAAGGACATGAATATTAAGAGTAAAACCTTCCAACGTCGAACAAACAAACAAAAACCTCTGAACTACAGGAACCCTCGCAAAGATATGCCATTTAGAAACCTCTCCTGTGATTAGGACACCTTCTTCAGCTCCCAGAGAAAGTGCTTTTTCCCCTCTTGCTTCTGAAGCCATTGCACTAAAAAAGCAAACGCATCTGTCTCCCTCCACATGCTGCTCTGAATAAGAGCCAGAATATTCAAAGCCACTCTATTTGTTCTCCCCACATAGCCGAAAAAACACCAGTTGAAAGAGTTTTCTACCTCTCTCCACGAATTTACATCCACATATCCTATGACTGCAAAAATAGAAGGCGGGGCTCAGGAGAAACAGCCAGTGCTGGAAATGAAAAAAAGCAGCTTGTTTCTTCAGAGTCTTAAGCCTATGCTACTAGGAACAAAACAAAACAAAACAAAACAAGAGGAGAGGAGAACAACAGCGGGAAATTTACCTATTCTCCAGGTGTTCAATTGCAAAGCCTCCTCTGGAGGATCAACAGTTGTGAATTCAGTGTGCTTAGGAGAAATCAGATCTACATCTGAACCACAACTATTTCAGTAGTATCACGAACTTCTGTTACTCTGAAGAAGCAGTCAGCACCGTTTCTATGTTAGGAAAGAGCTGAACAGAGTCTGTTATTCACATCAAGTAGTAAGGCAGGTTTCTTTAGGAAGGCTGGGTTTCACTAGAACATTACTAGCCTGTAAGCCTCATGGCATCACCTTCCATCTTGACTGCTGAACCTCCTTGCTCCCTACTATCTTCTTTGCCAAGATACAGCTGTCCACATTTACTTTTCCTACTTGGCTGGACTGAATTTAAGAAGATCTTGCATCTAAGAAAGGGAACAAAAGCTGCTGCCCAGCAGCGTCTGGCTCAGGGAGGAGTGAGAAAGCTCTGTGCAGCCCCCAAGGTCCGTGCAGCAGGAGGCAGGAGGTGCTCCAGGCTCACAGCAGCAGTTCCCCTGCGGCCTGTGCAGGGAGAGGCCCCTGGTGGAGCAGGCTGTCCCCCTGCAGCCCATGGGTCCCCCGTGGAGCAGATCTCCACGCTGCAGCCCCCCTGTGGCTGGAGGAGCCCCCGGTGGAGCAGGTGGCTGTGGCCTGGAGGAGGCCGCGGCCTGTGGAGAGCCCCCTCAGGAGCAGGCCCCGGGCTGGACTGGAACAGGCTGTGCTGAGCCTGCTTTGCCCGTGACGCTCCTTGTGGAGTGATCTCCCTGTCCTTCTGGCAGCCCTTGAGCCCTTGCCAGCCTCTTTTCTCCCCTTGGCGTTGGAGGAGGGGCAGGGAGAGAGCGCTTGTGCTGGAGCTCAGCTGCCCAGCTGAGGAAAACCACCACGGCTCTGTCTTGCCGCTGCTGCAGCACGCTGGTAGCAGCCAGCACCGTCTGTTCTTCGAGCCTCAGCAAGCCCACAGCATCTTCCGTGAAGGGATCCCGTTCCTTCACGCCTGACAGGCGCCGCCTCCAGAGGCTGAGGGCTTGTGCCCCGTTTGCAAGCGCTTTCTCAGTGCCCCCTTCCCCAGAGACGGATCCCAGCTGCTTGGCTTCACTGCCCTCTGCTGCCAGGCTCCCGCAGCTGCTATCCCAGCAGCGCAGCGAACATGCGGATAGAAGGCTGCATCATCGTGAGTATCCGCACGTCCCCATGTTACATCTTTCATTTCCCTCATTCACAATCGTGTTTTTTGGTCAAGAAAAGTTATCACAAGGAAAAAAAGAATTGTACTTCTCTAATAAGTAGTCTTTGTTGTCCGGCCAGGATCAGTAAAAATCCCTGCTCGCCGGTAACTAGAGCCCTTCATAGACCAGCGGGGGGCAGGGGAAAGGCCTCCTGCCCGGCCGGGCTCCCCTCTGCTGCCCTGAGGGGGAGCAGGCCGTGTCGCAGGCCCTGTGGGTCGGGGTGCCCTTAGGGGAGGGGGGGAGGTGAAGGCCGCAGGGCCTGGAGGCAGGGCTGGGGGCTGGGGTGTTCCCTCCCCCTGTATCAGCCCCTTCTGGGCCCTGTGAGACGCGGAGCTGCTGCCCGGGGTTAGGCCCAAGGTCTCCTGTCAGGCCCGGGGCCGCCCTTCCCCTCGCCCTGCCCTTCCCTCCCGCTCCTGAGCCCTTCGTCAGGCCTTGCTGGGCCCTCTGTCCGGCTGTCTGTCTGTCCGTCCATCTGACCCTCTGGCCATCTGTCCCACCACCCTGCCCCGTCCCTGCCCTCTCCCTAAGGAAGCAAAGAGTCCCCGGGCTGCCTTCATGGGGGGGGTGGGGGGCAGAGGGGAGGTTCTGCTGAGAAAAAAATGAAAGATTTCCCCCTTAACGGGCACCTTGCGAGTTCTTTCGAGTTCCAACCTTCTGCCTTCCTTCCGTAGCAGTGCCTCTAAGGGGTGCGCTGTAAGGCAGCCCTCATCTGGCGCGTTGCTCCTCTGTTCCCCCAAGGAACTGCCTTCAGGATCTGACTAACTCTGGATGCACCCGGTTGTCGCCTTAATTTCTCCTTTAGCTTGCTGAAAACAAGCCGGTTGGGTGACCTTTTGCGTTTCTCGCTTAAAATTTGGATCGAGGAGGTCTGTGTTTCCTTACGCTGATGTCCACGCTGAAGGTGCAGAAGGGTTCCGTGCTGTTGCTTGGGTCAGCCTTGTTGCCAGGTTCGGAATGTTTAGCCTACCGGTGCTTCGGTGCTGTTGGGCTGCACTCAGAGTGTGAGCTCTGGGCGTTATTTCTCAAATACTGCGTTATTTGAGCGTACAGACCCGAGATATTCTGCGGAGAGGTGATTTAAGGCACGTCAGAACCACCGCTGCGGCGTGTGCCAGCGTCGGACGCCCGTTCGAGTGATCGGGCGGAGCAGGTGAGTTGAATTTGGTGCTGGGTGGCGAGGTGGTGTTGGGGGAAGAGCTAGGCTAAGGAGAGCTTCCTCTTGCTCTGCCCCTTCCCATCTCAAATGGCCGCTTCCTGGGGAGATGGGTTCGTTGGGAGGTTAACTACAACGTTACAGTGAGGATGAGGAATCATCTTTAGTCCCGTAGGTATTTGCTGCCAGGCCGCAGCGTTGATTTCAGAAATTGTATTTAAAAAAGGGAAAAGAAAGGAAAGATGTATTCTTTAACATACTCTCTTTTCTCGGAGAGTAGATGGAGGAGCTTCAGCAGTGCCCTTCCTCCGGAAACGATTCCCAGTGTCTGCTCAGACACTGAGGAGGAAAATGGAGGAGAGCCACCCGATAGAAATAAAGGAAAGAAGGGGTCATGGATTAAGGGAAAAGCACTACTTAAAAAATTGGTGCTCTCTAAAAACGGGTTAAGGGTTTGGGACCTGCAGGTGCTGCCTACAGCTGTGTGCGTTGCAGTCGTGCCTGTTGCCACTGAGCAAAACGGGGAGAGCTGCTTTGTCGAACGCGGCGTGTTAAAGCACGTGCCACTGCCTGGAAGAAAAGCACGGACTTCCCTCGTGTGGGCCTTCTTCCCTAGCGATCTGTGGTTTACCTGATGGTTTCCCATAAGCTGAGAATGTTTAAAAGAAAAAAAAAAAAAAAACAAAAATCAAAAACCAACACCAACGTTGAGAGTGGTGAAGCAGATCCTCACGTGGGGACTCAGAATCAGCGGTGACATCACCATGCGAAGCATTGTGTGCGCTTCGGGTTGGGGCTGCTGCGAGCCTCGCAGCGGGGAGGGAGAGCGGATCCGGGGTGCCTCTGTGTCATCCCTCTGCCCTGGTGGCTTCGTGAGCACTGAGAGTTTGACTCCTGTGTTCCCAGCTTTCGCTTCCGCACCTGCGGTGTGGCAGAGCCAGCGAGCTGCTTGCTCAGCTGGAGGAGGAAGAGGAGTGACCTCAACATTGCCGAGGTAAAGCACAGTTACTGAAAAGATTTGGCAAAGATGTGGGTTGTACCAGCGCGGCTGCTGCAGCTGCAGCAGATCCTGGAGCATTGGAGAAGATAGAGAGGGTTTTCTTCATGAAAAGAATGCTGTTAAAAGTGTTTTCATGCCAGAAATTAGGATAAACGCCTCTGTTGTTTGACATCCTCTATTGAGCTGGCACATTGGCATTACAGCGTACCTGGCACGCTGTTTGTATTAAAAAAAAAAGGTATTTTATTCAGGGCAGGCCAGAAACCTGCCTTGGCACTTGCACATCTCAGCAATGCTTACAGACCCTGCATCCTGGCTGCCAGGCCAGGATCTAAATCCGATGGTGCTGTTGGTAAACTGAAGCTCAGGAAGCGCTTCTGGGTTTTTTTGTCCTTCCATGTGAATTTTTACCCTGTGAAGATGGTGTATGAAGCTATTTTCGTAACAACAAATAGGTTTAAAAGCAGTTTCAGTTTAACATCTACACGCTTGGGTGTTATCAACAGAGCTTTGTATACTGAGCTGGTGCTTGGTAGGAGAAAAACCATCAATCTTACCTGGGAAACCTGGACCCCCTCAGCTCCATACTGCTATGAGGAAACTCAGATGTAAGAACACACTTAAATAACACCTCACCAGAGCTGCTGTGCTCCTGACCACCAAAGGCACCTTTTTCCAACACCGTCGTACTGGAAGTTGATGCAGCTGGTTCCATCCGTAACGTGTGACTGTACAGTGCTGTAAAAGAACTATTTTTTCACAGCTTTGGAGAAAGTGAAGCAGAGAAAACCACGCGTAACCACTGATACCTGGACCCCAAACTGCCACAGACTGACGGTGATGCCCACTGGATATCTCCTGATACCCTGCTGCCTTCTGACTGCTCCAGCAGAAGTCCCGTTTTAATTAGCCAGCAGGTCCCTCTGAGGGAGGGACTTTGCTAAAAGTCCTGCCGTAGGAAGTATCCTACGGGAGCCAAGTTGCTAAACTGATGTGTGGTTTTCCCTTAACCCCCTCACCCCTGACTTTCCAGCTCCTGACGACACTGCCAACGTGTGCAGTGTCACCGTGTGCCAACTAGGTGCCAGCTGCCATGGTTTATATATTGTAAAATTAGTGATTTGGGACTCGTGAGCACTGAGGAGAGGCTAGCAATTGCTTAAGAGCTTTCCTTGTGTCGCTCTGGGGCAGGGAGATGGGTGAAACATCTTAGGCTTGAAAGTGATTCCCTGCAGAGTGACGTGCTCAGATCTGCACAACAGATCTGTCGTTTTGGTCACCTTATTAGATCCCTGCTTGAGAGGTTGCTTGCAAGAATCGATTCCTCTTCACCTTGATGTGTCAAGCTAAAGACAAATCTGTGCCGAAGCACTGTTTGATCAGACGAGTGCCTTGGTTCAGGATTGTTCTTTGACAGCTACAGAAACAGCAGGACGATCAGCGCCTTCAGGAACAGATGAATTTGATCTTGAGGCTGTCGTAAAACAGGTCCCTGAAGTTTGAAGACTCTTCAAATAGTTTGGGCCAGCAAGGAGCAGCTGTACGTGGCGGCTGCGGTAACTCGGGGCTCCGAGTCTCAGAGAGCGTGGTGAAAGCTGGCTGCTGGAGGAAGCTGAGGCAGCGTTCAGCTCTAACCTTTGCCTTCTTGGCTGGCATCTTTGCACTCCTGCTGTCAGTGGGTGTTGAGTGTCCTTCCCGGCAGCCTCAGAACGTGCCCTCAGATGTAGGCAGCGTTTAGCAGCTAGAATTCCCTCAAATAGAAAGAGTACAAATGATGCGTTTTCTGCTTTTGCTTTGGAACTCTTAGCTTGAGGTTTTCCTGCAGGCCTTGAGGTTTCTTGCAGCAGCAGGGATGAGTTCTGTTAGCAAGAGGCTGTTCTGTGCTTCGACTGTGGGAAGATGAATAGTTACGTGTGCACCGTTAAATATAACTTGACACCTAGCACACCGCACTTGCAGCCTGTGGGGTGCTTTAACAAGCAGGTAAATCAGCAGAGGCTGTTTTGCAGCCGGGGTGATGCTGGGTGATTAAAAAGCAGGGGCAGAACAAGGAGTTTCTAGTGTTTGTTCTTGCTTGTCATCCGACTCTCCACTTCCACTGTTCTTTAAACAAACAAACAAACAAACAAACAAACAAAACAAGCAAGGGGTAAGCATCTTAATATCTTTATTATAAATGGAAGGCACAAAAGAGGCCAGCAAGAGAGACTGTCCAAGAGAAATGCTTTGTGCTTTATAAACAAACAAGGAAGTACCCTTAGGTGGGTGTGATAATCCTCCTCTAATGCGTTTTTGGGGTGCAAAAATAGATTTGTTCCTTTCTTGCTCTTCTCTGCAGGACAAAGGCAGAATAGGCACTGCAAAGTTCGACCAGGGAGGTCAGTTTGTTCCGTACTGAGAAAGACAAGCCTGTAAAACAAACTAGACAGATTTTCTTTGTACTATTCATCTTCCTTCAGCAAAGGCAAAGCTTATGACACTTGTTGGTGTGTATTTCCAGACCCCCAGCTACTGGCACTGTAGCGCATCTCTAATTCTTTGGTACAAAAGGTTCAAAATCTCTTAATGCAAAAATTTTACCAGCACCCTGGAGCAAAAAAAAGAAATCTAAAACCCTTACCAACTTCTATTACAGACCTGCTGAGTGCACCAGAGTTACTCATTTTTATTCAGGCTTTCAGGGGCAACTTCAGTTGGTTTAGTGCTTGGATTGCTCTGTTAGCAGATGTCAGTTTAAAAAAAAAAAAAAGCTTTTGAGGTCCTTTTTAAAATGAGACTGCTTTTTTGGAATTTGGAATACTGCAAGGTATCGCTGGTTTTGCTTTCTTCCCATTCCTTAGACCAGATCCATTCAGATTCTGAACAGCGTTCCCGGTCTGTTCAGGAAAATGGAAGGCAACAAGCAAAATGATGAGCTCCTTGGGCAGTCAAAAGAGCTAAATCTGGAGAGTGTTTTGAGTCAAACTTCCATGCTAAGGAGCACCAGTAATTGTTAGAAGTAGCTGCAGAGGAACCTGCATGGCACTGGGTGTGTTTCTGAAGGTGCTAAAGGTCCGAAGTGACGATTCCTATCCATACTAAAGAAGAGAAGGAAACCTTGCACTTAACTACTGTTTTTATTCCCTTTGTCCAGCAGTCAAAAGCAGTAACTAATATGAGAACCCAACTTTTCCTCTCTTTATTTTAGATTTGGGAAAATTCCCTGCCAAAACAATATTTCCTGGAAAATTCACTAGTGTTTGTGTGAGTAAAAGCTTCCAACCTTTTATTATTAATTTGTAAGAACTATTTCATCCACTTTTGTCCAGAAGAGTCAGAAATAATTTGCACAGAAATGTGCAGCGTTTTAATGAAAGGATTCAGAATCACTCTGAATTGAACTTTATCTGGTCTGGTTGCAGGTTTTGTGACATTTAGTGTCTTTAAAAAAAAATAAATCAAAATTTCTGACTTCATATCAGAAAAAAAGAAAAAAAAATGCTTGTGGCGAAATAAAATCTGTTGCAGCTCTGCTCATCGAAAACTCATTGGCTGTTAAATTGGACCTAAGTCGTCTTCTCTAACCTTTCATGATCCTGCAGCAATGGATGATGATGGATATATGGATTAGGGAACAGCACGTGATGGCAAACTTGTGGTATTTGCTACTGTACTGGGTCTGGCTGGAATGTTAACTTTCCCTGCAGCAGCCCATACAGTGCCGTACTCTGTTCTTGTAGCTGGAACAGCAGTGTTATCACACCAGTGTTGTGTCTACTGCTGAGCAGCAGTGGCACAGCATTGGGCCTTTCTCTAACCCTCCTAGGGGGTGGGCAAAAAGGTGAGGAGAGAAACATCACTAGGGCAGCTGACCTAAACCAATCAAAGGGATATTCCATACCATGTGATGTCCCACTCAGCAATAAAAGGTGGAAACAGGAAGAAGAGGGGAGGGGTGGGCTCTCGTTGGGAAAACGTCGGTCCTCCTCTCGAACACCGGCTGCGTGCGTTGAGGCCTTGCTTCAAGGACGTGGTCAATGATGGCTCATTTGTGGGAAGTAGAGAGTAATTTCCTCTGCACTTCCATATAGCCTTCATTTATTTTGTTTGTTTGTTTTCCTCCCTTCTTTTCATTTTTCCTTTTCCCCTCCCTTTTCCCCTTTCCCTTTTTATTTCCCCTTAGTTAAATTGTTTAGTTCATGGTAGTCTTTATTTAATTATTATAATTTTTTCCCTTTAATTAAATTATCCTTATCTCAACCCGTGAGTTGTTCTTTGCTTTACTTCTCCCCCTCCTCATCTAAAGGAGGGGGAGTGAGAGAGCGGTTGTGGGGTTTAGCTGCCCAGCACGGTAAAACCACCACAGCTACAGCGCAGAAAGAAAAACCAAATTGCTTCCAAAAAATCAAAGTAATTCAAAATCCTTGGTATCATGCAGCCGTGCCACTGGCAAAGTGAGCATTCCCCTGCCTCTCAAAGCTTGCTGTACCCTTGATCTGCTGTCTTGCTGCTGTTAATTGATTGCAACTCTACGTGTCTGATCAGGGCTACGAGTTGTTCTCGATATGGAGATCATACAACATCTACTGTGCACGCTTGTGTGTATAGATATGTTTATCCTGTATGCATGTACATCCGTATGCATATTTGTGTGCTGGCCCCCAGATCCCTCATGTTACAAAGCATCGGCCTCGAAGGCATACTCATCAAAATCTTTTGTAGAGCCTCCATTTTTTTCTAGTTCCCTCAAAATGAGAGAATTTTTACGCGCTCTCTGTGTCGAAAAGGCAAAAATTCTGATTTTCACTGTCGCTCTCGCTAACTTTCTCTCACTCCCTCCTCGTGTGTGTATAAACACAGATGTGTGTATGCGTATGCACATCTGTGGATTTAGATGCACTGGTATGTTTTTTGCTGTACAGGTAATAAAGACGGGGAAAGGTTTTTGTGTTTTCTTAATAGGTGAAGAAATCTTGAAGACCAGAGATTGGAAACATGCTGAATTTTAAATTAAAAAAAAAAAAAAAAAAAAAAGTTAAATTGCCCGGCTGTGGAAGATGGAGCCTCATTTTTGCAGCCACTTTGAATCACGAGTTCATCTCTAAATGCGCTGTTTTTTTTTTGTTTTTGTTTTGTTTTGGTTTTTGTTTTTTATTTTTTTGAAGAGCTAACTAACCCTGGCTGCATCCAGTCTGAGAGAGCATTCAAATGGACTTGCTTCCTCTCTTAGTTATAAGCTGTTTAAAAGCGCATCCTATGTTTGAATTGTGGATGAGAGGTTCCCTTGGCAAAGTGAGGAGGAAAATTCTTCCTACCCCTTTATTATTAATTCACGGATTCAGTCTTGGTTCGGCCTACAGGAGCAGTTAACTGGAAGCCTTTGAAGATCGATAACTTTGCTGAGGTTGTCCAGGTAGGTGAAATCGAAGACCCACAGGGCCTGGAACGTGCTGTTTAATGCGTCCTAACTGTGTTCTAGAGAAGTTATTTGTAGCCATAGTTGATTATTGACTCGCATGTATCATCAGGTGTTTTTTTAAGGAGTGACTCCGTTTTCAGGCTTCCAGATGTGCTCCAAGTCATATTATTGAGGATGTGGAAGAGAACGCTTGCTGACAAAGCTCCTGGCAGCTTTACAGAACTTTAATATTTAGTTAGTTCATGTAACAGCTGATTTCAAGGCTTTGCTCTCTTCGAGAGACTGATAACTTGATTTGATTAACTGAAGAAAGCTGGAAAAATGTTCGTTCCTCATTATTTTTCACTTGTTACTTTCTTTCGGGTTACTTTTAAAAAGAAGATTTCACCGATCACAAGCCAGTAGAAGACTTTCAGCCCAAGCAAGGGTGAAGACAGCTCTCTCCAAGAGCAGAGGAAGTCCCTGTGGAGAGATCCCGAGCTTGTTAGCAGAACTCGTCGGCATGTCTAAACAAGGAGACGACTGCTACTTCTATTTCTATTCTACCTGTACCAAGGTATGGCTGGTTTTCCTTTGCCTTGCTTTTTTTTCCCCTTTTTTTTTCAGGAAGGAGTAGATTAGGAGGAGGAAGCACACTGGTCTTTGGTTAACTTGAGAACCAGATAGATTGTGAATTCAGTTGTAGCAACATGAGGCAGCAGCATGGCCATTTTTGAGGCTGTACTCTATTTTCCTTGTTGGTTTCCTTTTGGTTCCAGGGAGACAAATGTGCGTACCGCCACTGCGAAGCTGCTCTGGGCAATGAGACGGTCTGCAAGCTGTGGCAGGAGGGTCGTTGTTTCAGGAATGTCTGCCGATTCAGACACATGGAAATTGACGTGAGTGCCTAACGATGTGTTCTCAAAATAAATCAACAAAAGCATTTTTCAGTGCCGTAGGTGTACTGATTGTGCTTTTGCAGGATAGATTCGTTTGCTTCAAAATCATACTGGTTTCTGTTACCAAGAGGGGGGGTGGGAGGAAGCAGAGGGAAATAAAATCAATGCCTTAGGTATGTCTTAGCAAGATATTTTTATTTTTTTTTATTAGATGCTGACAGTTTTCTCAAGAGATGCAGAATAGCTGTTAAATAGACTGCTAAAACCTGCTGGAGCAGGGGGGTAATAAACAGGCTGTTCTATCCTCATGGGAGCAGGCTTGATAATGAACTATCAGGTGTCTTCTGACCCACAGTCCTTCAGATAACGCTGTTGTAGCTGCCTGGGGTAGGAAGTGGGGAAAGTTAAAGGTGCAGCAGAACTAAGTGTCCAAGAAGTAGTTCTAGACAGGGTTAGCCTAGGCAATTTCAGATGTTCTTTTTCCCTCTGAATAATCCTAGTATAATCCTAGGTGTATTAGTTTAAGCCACCCTCAACTGATGTCTGAGAGTGCCTGTCTTCTCAAACTGAGTGATGACCAAACTAAATGTGCATAGTGGTTACAGCTTATGCAAACTTTGTGAATATGCCCAGAAATACTACACTTAACTGAGAAACTGACCTTTGGAATGATGTTTCAGCACTGTGTTGTGACAGCTGTCACGATCTGGAGCTGTGCATCTCTTTGCAAGCCTCAGGTGCATGTTATCACGAGCTTTTCTTTCTTTCTGTCTTCAGAAAAAGCGCAGTGAGATTCCTTGCTACTGGGAGAACCAGCCGGGAGGCTGTCAGACAGCCAACTGTGCTTTTCATCATGCAAAGGGACGTTACATCGATGGACAATTCTTACCACCAAGCAAGAGTGAGTTTAGGTCCTTTTTCTTTAAGCGCTGAAGAATTAATTTTGAGTAGTACTTAGTGGGTGCCAATCCTGTAGGGGGCGTCAGGTAACTGTTCATTTGTGAGGGCAGGAAAAGGTCTGCAGTCATAGGTGTACTGCACCGAGTGTACTGCTGGTGTTTGTTTTCTGCTTTCGTGCTCAGCTTCTCTTTGCTTAGTGTGATGTTTGCCTTGCAGTTTGCTTCCTGTTGTTTCCTCTTTTGCTGGGTGGTAGGGAGATGTGGTGTTGTTGGAAGGGAAATCATTGTTCACGGTGTAAGCAGTGATGGGATGGGCAAAAGGAGATGCTGAACTCGTTGTCTGTGCGGGTTATCTGCCTTTGCTACCATCTCTTTGCATTGTGGTCAAAGTTTTAAACTGCCATATTACCGATGATCCTCGTCTTCCTCTAGCTACACTGCCAAGTCCGCCTGAGTGCGCGGACGATGATCTGAAAGTGGCTCAGATGTCACTGCAGCAAAACAAACTTTCTGTCCAGTCAAATCCCTCTCCACAGCTAAGGGGGTGACGAAAGTGGAAAACTCTGAAAATGTCCCAAGCCCTACACACCCTCCAGTTGTAATCAATGCTGCAGATGATGATGAAGATGATGATGGTGAGCATGTTTTGGTTCTTGGAAGGAATTTGTGCTGTAAATGATTGTGTAAATCTTTGGTTCTTGAAGGAATTTGTGCTGTAAATGAATGTGTTAAATCTTTGGTTCTTGAAGGAATTTGTGCTGTAAATGAATGTGTTAAATCTTTGGTTCTTGAAGGAATTTGTGCTGTAAATGAATGTGTTAAATCTTTGGTTCTTGGAAGGAATCTGTGCTGTAAATGGATGTATAAATCACAGATGACCTGAGGTCTGACTAGCGATAGGGCAGGCAGTCTGGCCAGGTCACTGGTGGCTTTGTCTGGCAGTCAGTGGACAGAAGCTGAAACGTTGGAGGAAAGCTTAGAACCACTCCTGGCTTTAGCTGGTCTTTTGTGTAAAGTTCTATGTGAAACTAGGAAGGAAATTTCTTTTTTCTGTCTGAAGAGCAATGTGTTGTGTAGTAGTTAAAGCTGCAGAGAGAATCTAGAGTCCTAGATGTTTTGTCCTAGTGTATTCTACTTAGGAGTTCATCAGGTCAGTGTAGCTGTTTAAAAAACAAACAAACAAACAAACAAACAAACAAAAAAAACAAAACAGCAACAAAGTTTTTTATATGAACCATGGGCTGAAGTGTCACTGCATGAGCTACGTAATCATGACCAACCTGGTCTATGCATAACTGAATCGATTTTTCCCCTTCAGACCAACTTTCTGAGGAAGGAGAAGAAACTAAAACTCCCGTCCAGCATCCAGCTGCGGAAGGCAAAAATGGATTACGGGTGATTTCCACTCGGAAAGGCAGTTCTACTACTACTAAACAAGGTATGCCAGCACCTTAGTAGGATAAATCAGAAGAACTTGACAGTTAAGTCAAAAGCAGCGTGGTGTAAAAACACAACAAAATGTAGGGGTGCTGAATGGAGTCGGTTATTTCCATGATCTCATTTCTGCCATTAATACCATCATGTGCCCATTGGGTCAGAAAGGTGAACTCCTTTTCTTTACTTTTGGAGAACAAAACAGGGCCACAGCATGGAGTTTAAATGGCTGCACGTGCAGCCTTGCAACCACTGTTGATAAGCCATATCTAACGATAGAGGGATCTAATATCGTGTAAATGGATTAAAATTAAAACTACATTTTGAACCCTGAAGGATGAAAGGAGGGGCAAAATGCCATTGGTTCTATGGCTCTTTCACTTGTGAGGAGTGTTGGCAGGCTTTATTCGAAATACTTCAGAAAGTTCCTGAGCGCTAAGAAGCCTGAGGACCTGTGGTCCTCAGTGAGTGCCTCTAAGCCTGTCTCATGAACTGTTTCCTGTTTTCAGAGGGCAATCTGAATTTTGGAATAAAAACACTTGAGGAAATCAAATGGCAGAAGATGAAGGAAAAAAATAAGAGACACGGTGGTGAGTTAATATTCCCTACTTTCTTATCCTGTTCACGGCAGGTGATGGTGACTGGGAGCTGCTTGAGGGACAGACTTCCATTTTTAGCTGGGGGCATAAAGCAACCTGATTCTCAGCCAGCTGGTATTCTAAATGGGAGTTCAAAGGGCAATCAGAGGCAAATTAGTCACCTCTCTTCTTTACATGCTCTGCTTGCTGTATTTTTGACAGTAACAAATCATTTAAAGTTTTTTGTTCTTTGTGATAGTTTTTTATGTTGGGCAAACTTCCTTACGTTTTGGTTGCTCTGAACAGAAGGTTCTTCAAGATCTTCTCTTCGTCCCGTTGATTCTATGATTTTTCCTGCTCCAGAAGAGGAAAATGTCCGGACAGTGGTGAGAACTGTGACAGTGTCTTCCAAGAAAGGTAATAATGAATGCTTTTGTTTTGATTTCATTACTCCTAAACTGGAGGGTTAAGCAATACTTAAAACAATTCACCCATGTTAGCCTTCTGGTGCTGCCTTCTGTTCAAAACGTGCTTTTATGCTTAAAGTCCCTGGTTGTACTGGAAAGATTTGGTGCTCAGGTTAAGTGCAGCGGCAGGAGAAAAAAAAAAAAGTGTCAGTATGCAAATAGGGGGGTAACTGAAAAACAGAAGAGTAACGAGAAGAAAGAGCTGTAGAAGCCAGTGCTATATAAGAAGCAATTTCTGAAGCATTAAAGAGGCGTACAGTGGCAGGTGTGGACGCAGTATGACAGGAGTTTGTATATAAATTGTTTAGAGCTGTGCAAATGCCTTTTAAAGGGAAAAAAGTGTGGAAGTACTTTTACTCGTAGACATTCACCTTAGAAAGGAATATTTCTCAGCATTTGTACCTAAGAATATTCTGCTTGCTTATGCAGCTTTGTTCTGCACAAAGTATAGGTGTCAAGCAGACTCAGATTCACTCTCTACTATCTCAGCTGGAATTTGAAGCAAGCACTGAGACTATTAATATTTTTTTCTATGTTAATTATAGTTAAAATATGAGTTTATGTGGTTTAGCTGTCAAAAGAGTGTCTGACTGGGGTTTTTTGGACATGGGCTAACAGGATACTATTTCTGTTGGCTACTGGTTTCTGTGAAATAGAAAAAAAAAATTCCCTTTTGTTTTAGGGGAGGAACCTGTGGTTCGAGTAGATCTTGCTGATAGACAAGGAAAACGGAAAGCCTCTGCGGGTAAGAACTTTTTACGAGCTGTTACGTAGGTGCTGCCTTCTATATATGACTGCATTAAAGATTATTTGTGGTGTATGAAAGGAAAATACATTGCAGTGGAGATCTGTGTTGACGGCAGAAATGGCAAATAAATAAATAAATAAATCATTTAGCAGCTGAAAGGCAATTCTATGAAAATATGCTTGAAAAAGAGAAGCTTATTGTTGACTGTTCTCAAACCTTCCTGCAAAGAAAAGTTCTTACAATATTCCTTGTTTTCTCTGAAGATGATGTAAGCAGCCTTCCAGTGAAGCGCAGCCTTGCTGAAAGGCTGGGGAAGAAGGTAGAGGCTCCGGGAAATGCTGACAAAGCACCCAAGAGAGAGACAGGTACTAAACGGGCATCTGGATTGGATTCCTGGGTTTCGTATTTAGTCTTTCTGTTTGTCCTTTTCCAGTGATGTTTCTTTTTGCATGTTGGCTGAGGTCGTAATCACTGGGATTCAAAGTCACCTTTCCTGTCTTGTTTTGAAATGTGAACCTGAAGTTGACATTATGCATCCTCCCTAATTCGTTCTTTTTCTGTTTTGCAGTTCGAGTTCCCAAGTCTCTGAAGGACAGGCTGGGATTACCTCCTAAGCAGACCAGTACTGAAAGAGGTAACAGCTAGATATTAAATGTGCTTTCTCCTCCTTCCTTTGCATGAACTTGGACTGCTTTCATACATCCCTACAAACTAATTTAAACGAAAACAAAGAACTGACGCCTCTTGCTTGAGTGCTGAAGCTCTTCTGACAGCCACTATCAGAACTCTGGCTCTAGGTGTGTGTTTATTTTCTACTTGTGCCTTGTCAAGGTTTTTAGCTGCTTCTGTGAACCGTTACGTACAATTAGAATAGAACCACTGCCAGGAGCAGGAATTTGAAATGCAGTCTGAAAAAGTAATAAAGTAAAGCAGCATTTCTGTGTAGCAGTTCTCTCTGGATAGGGCTGGTCTTCAAAATACAAGTGGCTCAGAGGAAGAGGAGAATGTTGTCCTAAGGATATTGTTCTAAGATGCATTATTGGGAACGCTCAAGATGAGTTTTCCTTAGTGCTCTGACAAATTTTGGAGACTTAAAATATTGCTGGACTCTCTTTAGATGTTGGTGCTTCTCCTCATTTCTTGATGATGACAGGGAAGGCTGCTAAGCCGATGGGAGAGATCCATGTGAAAACACTGGAGGAAATCCGTCACGAGAAAGCTCTTCAGAGACGCGAAACTCAAGCCAAAGCCGAGGCTGAAGGGCATGGTAAAACTGAAGATTCCAGCGCAGGGGCAAGAGCTGCTCGTGCAGGTCGCATCCAAACTTTCTCTGAAGCCTTGTCTGAAAAAAAGAATAATCGCTTGGTAGAAGAGAAGAAAAAAGCAGGAGAATGCCATAGCAAGAGCAAAATTCAGGGTGAGTCCAAGAAGCAGCTCGCTCTGTCCGGGCCCAGCAAAGGGCAGGCGAAGGAGCCGGCAGGAAAAGTCAAGCCGGAAGGAGAAGTGCGTGTTAAAACCTTGGAAGAAATAAAGCGTGAGAAAGCTCTGCGGATGCAGCAGAGTGAAGGAGATGTGCCAGCTCCCTCAGCACAACCCGGACCTGCCCCAGCAGAGCAGAAATCTTTATGGAGCACAAAACTAACAGGTAATAAGATGCTTTAATGCCTGCCCCAGTGAGGTGCTTCCCATATTGAGCAAGTTCAGTTTGCTCAGGATCTGCTTCATGGATAAATGCTGAATGGCTTGCACATTGTAGCCTTTCTCTCTCTCTCTCTCATGGGACACAAGGAAATAAATGCACAAAGGAAACAAGTACCCAGCTTTCTTTATTTCTGCCGTTGACAACACTTTTTTTTGTCTTTTTTTAAAGCACCTGAAAAAGAAGAAAAGAAGACAGTGGAATTGAACCGGCCTTTTCCTAAACTTTCCTCTGGACCTGATGTACAGGTGAGTCCTCTGTGAAGACACACATCCATTCGTACAATTTCTGATAATTCTGACAAGTTTTGTTACTCACCGTGTGCCACCCTCTTGAGTGTGTTCTTACCCTTCAGCAGCTGGTAGGAGCTGCAGTGCAGTCTAAATCCTATCGCCAGCAGCATTTCCAGACAGCTCTGTAATCCTCAAACTTGGAATCAGTCTGTCTATACCACAGCAACAAAGAAACCCTGTTAGCACCAGCTGAAATCTACACAGTTAACGTGGAGGGAATTCTTTTTGTTCTTACTGACTTGATCTGTCAGACATGAAGGATTTAATACAGAAGGCCAGAGTTCTGTGTTCAAGGAAATCAATCTGTCAGTGGATACTGTATAGGGGAACTTGTATGACTTTCTGCTGCTTAAAAAGAATGTGATAAATAGATGTACAGCAGAACACCCTATCTGTTTAAAGAAGCTTGCCATAGTGGATATTGCAGATATGTGAGACTGTGTCCGTAGTAAAGCATGGCTCTTGTTACAGGCAGAATTTTATGGAAAAAAAAAAAAACA
Organism: Aythya ferina; assembly: GCF_964211825.1. Lineage (NCBI taxonomy): Eukaryota > Metazoa > Chordata > Aves > Anseriformes > Anatidae > Aythya > Aythya ferina. The sequence continues at coordinate 43,963 of NW_028181284.1, read as the reverse complement.
AAAACAAACAAAAAAAAAACAACAGTAACCTGAACGAGATTAATATGCTGTTCCACATCAAGACCATTTTGGAGGGATTGCTGATCAGATTTTCTTAACGAAATCTCCACGGATTTTATTTATTTTTTTTGTCCTATTCATGCACTACTTTTCTTTCCTTCTAGCCCACTCAGCAGAGTGGAACTCGTAAATGTCCAGAGAAGAGCTTTGAAGAGAGACGGTGGGAGAAGTGGCAACAGAGAGAACAACAAGAGAAGCTTCGGCAGGAGGAAGCTGCTGTCAAATCTACTGCTGGCTTCTTTAATACTGAACCAGCAGGGAAAGTGGCAGCTCAATTTCAGGGCCAGGAAGCTAAAAGTAAGTGTTGAAGGTTAAGAGTTACTTAGGTTGTCTTCTGAAATACAGACAGAAGATGACAATTCTCATGCTGTAACTCTGGCTGGGTGCATTTGGCCACGCAATGCTACGAAGCGAAGGGTGTACTTTCTTTTTCTTAGTTTGTTTCTTTTCCTGCCAGCCAGATGTTAGGTAGGGAACGGGAGACTAGAAAATGACACTACAAATGTGGACTTTGTAGAACAACTTAACTGTGGGACATCACTGCAAGGGAGAGGAAGCTGGTACAACAGTTGCATACACTCTTGTCCTACTATAACTGCTGCTTTTTCCTTTCCTAGCGGGAGCAGGACTTTAAATATAAAAGCCGTCTATATTTGTGAACCTAGCTTGCACTTAGGATTGCTATGTGTCTGAGGTTTCCCTTGTCCTGGATTATTATTTACTGTAGCTCTTCGGTTTCTTTGTTCCTTTGTATGGATTGTTGGTAGACGGAGTTTCCTATGTGGAAAAGATTCCTGAGAATCCAGGCAATGGCGGTGTAATTGTGCTGGCCAAATGCATTTAAGTGTGTAGAAGGACTGTGGAAATGATTAAGAGAACCTGGATTTTTCCTGAGGCAGAGCAAGACTGTATCAGTTCTCTCTTGCTTTTACTCTAGCCAACTTTATGACACCTGCGAAGCCTTCGCGTGGGAAAGTCACTTTCCCCAAGAAGAAGGCACTGAAACGTAAGGCACCTGGGAGTTATCCCTCTGCCATAGCAGCTGTGGAACTACAGACTGCCTTTGATGCTGACATGATGGGACCTCCAGCCAGAAAAGCAGCCATGGTAAGGCCAGGGGCTAATGCAGCGATGGATCCCTTGTTAAATTTCTACCCTCCTCTATTTGAAAAGGTGGAAAACTCAAACGTTCCGCAGGCCTTCTGTTTCCTTTGAAATCCAGTAGCTGTCTCCAGGATGCTTGTAGAACCCTTCTGTATTTATGAGATGAATGGCACTCTTTAACCGGTACTCTGATGCTGTGATTTCTCTGGTGTGGGGGATTTTGTCCATTAATGCCATGTTCTTAAAAGACACAAGATCATGAGTAACCTCCAGGTGAATGTGAACTTTCTTCAGGAGCACCTTGGTTTTGTATTTTGGCCACGGCTCCGCAATGCCAGAGGAGAAGCAGTGTGGAGGAAAAAGCTATTAAGGAATCTTTTACCCATGTGTCATAAATACTGTTTTGCTGCTTTCTAGGGTGTTTCAGACGTGCCGGAGCACGTCCCAGCCATCAGACTTGAAGAAAATCCCCCAAACAGGTGACAACCCCAACTTGTTCTTTTTCTTAATCAGTGTATATCCCCAGGGAAACATAAGTTCTGTCACATGTGGGAAAAAATGAGGGTTCTGAGATAATTAAAGCCAAAATCCATCAAAGGAATAAGTCACCTGAAACCACTTTCTAGCAGCTAGCAGGATTGCTTAATTAGGCTTTCTTGAAATGCTGCAAGTCAGCACAGCTTTCCGGTGACTTCTTGGGTTGTCTGAATACCTGAACGAGGATGAGGTGAAGTTCTACTTCCTCGTGAGGTGATAGATGATGAGTAGTGTCCTCTGCCTTTTGGTCCTCAAGAATGCCACCTCAACTCCAGGTGCCCTGGCTTCACAGATAAACCCCCAGACTGAAAAATGTACCTGGTAACGCATCGGGCTCTAAATGTAGCCCTGGGTTGATTGATAACAATCCCTGTGTAAGATTGAAGCGTAGGAGGGCTTGCCTACAGTTTTAAGAGCCGGTTTGCAGGAAAGGGATTTCCCGTTAAGAAATGGCATATCCTGATTGTTCTTTCTTGCTCTCCCAAGACCTGAAGTGCGTCTTGGAAGCCCGGAAAGATTTGAGGAGCAGATGGAGATGGATCTCGAGACCTCGACCTCAGCTTCTTCCCAGCCAGAAGAGGCACGGACACGCTGGCTGAGTTCCACAGGGAACGCGCCCTTATCTGTGGATGAAGATTTTGAGAAGCTACTTTGGGAAATCTCAGGAGGCAGACTGGAAGCCGAAATCGACTTAGACCCAGGGAAGGATGAGGATGACCTCCTCCTTGAACTCTCCGAGATGATTGACAGTTGAACTGCGTAGTCCTAGGGTATAATTAAAAAAAAAAAAAAAAATTAAAACTGTTCTTCTTGTTGGATACCCCGAGGTGATCCTTTTTCTAACTGAGGCTTTGCAATGAGACTTAAAGCACAGTCCGAAGTGGTAGAAATTGGCAGGATCTGCACTCAGTTGTCCTAAATTTCCCTGCTGGTCAGAGTTAAGGTCTTGTGCATCCGTTCTGTAACTATAGGTGGTTACCTTCGATATCGAGAGGACAAAGCACTTCTTTTGCCACAGAAAGTTCTCCATTGGCACGCCATGGTGGCTACAAATCGATCTTCTGATGGAGCGATGCTCTGAAGGCTGAAATGTAAATCTTCTTCCTTCCTCCGCCCTTGGCACAACTCGATGTTGGGCACATTGTGAAGCTTCGGTGTTCTGATTTCTCGGACAGTTGATAGCCAAATCCTGGAGTTACTATGTCAACTCTTGACGTTTACTCGTGTATGCCATTGTTTTGACTGTACCCGTGTCAGATGATGAAGCTGTAGGGGTGGGAGGGAGCAGAATCGTTATTGCAGTGTGTTGTGGACCAAACTTGCTGCCAGGAATGGGGGTGGGGGTCAGCCCACCCAGCCTTCCTTTCAGTTATCAGGGGAGATCAAATGGTGAAAAGCAGCAGCTCTGCCATGCGGCTCCGCTACCCCCACTCCCTTCTCTTGTGCTATACCAAAGTTCCCCCAGGCTTTGGTTGGTGCTTTTTGCCTGTGTGAGGACTCCGGGGTGAGCAGTCGGGACTCTGCCACAGTCACAGGGTCGATGAAGGGTTGTTTAAGTGCCTCTTGGTTTTAAAACTTGCTCCCCTGAGCTGCTGGCTCTGCTGCCTGCTACAGCAAATGTTCGGGTGCCATCAGCATCGCGCTTGGGCATGGGCACTGACCCTGCGGAGGACAAAGCTGAGATTCGGGTGTATTGTGTACCCTGCCACCAGCCATCGTTTTTTTTCCCCTAGCAGGTCAATTTTGAATTATTTTCCGAACTTTTCGCGGCACGGTAGGCTCTTCCCGCTATGATTTGTGAAGCTGTGGGGGCCCTCAGGCATTTGCTGCTGGCAGAGGAAAAGCGCTTGTCGAATTTGTTGTAAATACTTAATGTTTGGACAAAACCACGCGTCTCTGTGTGTGTGTGTGTGTGTGCTGTGACGCCCCGGCCCCACCAGGGAAAACCTCCGCGGACGAAACTGCTGCTGGAGCTCACGCAGGCCTTCATCGTGCCGAAGGACTTCACGGGGACTTCTGCCGGCTCAGGAATGGGGGAGAAAAAGCAAAATCAGGAGGAGGAGAGCTCAGAGACTGCACCCACCTGCCCTCGCTTTCCCTTCACCCCAAGAAGCCCTGTTCTACCATCAGCCTTCGCCTCTTCTGCCTGCGGTGCTGGGAGCAGGAGCGGCGAGGCGGTGGCAGCCATGGCGTACCGCGGGCAGGGCCAGAAGGTGCAGAAGGTGATGGTGCAGCCCATCGTATCCTTCCTGCGGCTGGGGGGTGCCGGGGAGGTGGGTGGGGGGCGGCTCGGACCTCAGGGGGCTCGGCCCGGGCCTTGAGGCCTTGTCGCGGGGCCCTGAGGCCTCGCTGTGGGGTTTGGGGCCTTGTCCCGAGCCCGGAACTGTCGTCCCCGTGCTGAGCCCTTAACGCAGCGCCCCAGAACCTCATCTTCCGCTACCTGCAGAACGTGAGTACCGCGGGGAGGGGGCAGGGATGGGGATTTGGGGGGTGTGGGGGGAGTGGGGAGGGTCTGGGGATTCCCCTCGGTGAGTTTTCAGCTCCTGGCCGTGTCCCGGGACGGGTTTGTGGGGGATGGAGAGCTGTGCGGCGTGCTGGTGGGCACAAGGAGCCCGGCGTTTCCCCCTCGTGTAGCCGGGCGTGCAGGGGTGTTCCCTTGTGACTGGAAACGTGTTCTTCACCAAACGTGTAGTATTCACCCGATGGTATAACGTTCACATGTCAGATTGCTCATTGAAACTGCCCCTGAGAGTTGCTCCTCGGAGCGTTTGGGAGCTGTCGTGGCTGTGGCTAGCAGGTATTTCTGAACACATGAGAGAACAAAAGTGCTCAGTGTTTGTGGCCCGACTTACTCTCCTCCTTCGTTCTGCAGAGGTCGAGGATCCAGGTGTGGCTCTATGAGCAGGTGAACATGCAGATAGAAGGCTGCATCATCGTGAGTATCCGCACGTCCCCATGTTACATCTTTCATTTTGCCTCATTCACAATCGTGTTTTTTGGTCAAGAAAAGTTATCACAAGGAAAAAAAGATTTGTACTTCTCTGCCTTTCCCCTCGCCCTGCCCTTCCCTCCTGCTCCTGAGCCCTTCGTCAGGCCTTGCTGGGCCCTCTGTCCGGCTGTCTGTCCATCCATCCGAACCTCTGGCCTTCTGTCCCACCACCCTGCCCCGTCCCTGCCCTCTCCCTAAGGAAGCAAAGAGTCCCCGGTCTGCCTTCATGAGGGGGGGGGAGAGGGGAGGTTCTGCTGAGAAAAAAATGAAAGATTTCCCCCTTAACGGGCACCTTGCGAGTTCTTTCGAGTTCCAACCTTCTGCCTTCCTTCCGTAGCAGTGCCTCTAAGGGGTGCGCTGTAAGGCAGCCTTCATCTGGCGCGTTGCTCCTCCGTTCCCCCAAGGAACTGCCTTCAGGATCTGACTAACTCTGGATGCACCCGGTTGTCGCCTTAATTTCTCCTTTAGCTTGCTGAAAACAAGCCGGTTGGGTGACCTTTTGCGTTTCTCGCTTAAAATTTGGATCGAGGAGGTCTGTGTTTCCTTACGCTGATGTCCACGCTGAAGGTGCAGAAGGGTTCCGTGCTGTTGCTTGGGTCAGCCTTGTTGCCAGGTTCGGAATGTTTAGCCTACCGGTGCTTCGGTGCTGTTGGGCTGCACTCAGAGTGTGAGCTCTGGGCGTTATTTCTCAAATACTGCGTTATTTGAGCGTACAGACCCGAGATATTCTGCGGAGAGGTGATTTAAGGCACGTCAGAACCACCGCTGCGGCGTGTGCCAGCGTCGGACGCCCGTTCGAGTGATCGGGCGGAGCAGGTGAGTTGAATTTGGTGCTGGGTGGCGAGGTGGTGTTGGGGGAAGAGCTAGGCTAAGGAGAGCTTCCTCTTGCTCTGCCCCTTCCCATCTCAAATGGCCGCTTCCTGGGGAGATGGGTTCGTTGGGAGGTTAACTACAACGTTACAGTGAGGATGAGGAATCATCTTTAGTCCCGTAGGTATTTGCTGCCAGGCCGCAGCGTTGATTTCAGAAATTGTATTTAAAAAAGGGAAAAGAAAGGAAAGATGTATTCTTTAACATACTCTCTTTTCTCGGAGAGTAGATGGAGGAGCTTCAGCAGTGCCCTTCCTCCGGAAACGATTCCCAGTGTCTGCTCAGACACTGAGGAGGAAAATGGAGGAGAGCCACCCGATAGAAATAAAGGAAAGAAGGGGTCATGGATTAAGGGAAAAGCACTACTTAAAAAATTGGTGCTCTCTAAAAACGGGTTAAGGGTTTGGGACCTGCAGGTGCTGCCTACAGCTGTGTGCGTTGCAGTCGTGCCTGTTGCCACTGAGCAAAACGGGGAGAGCTGCTTTGTCGAACGCGGCGTGTTAAAGCACGTGCCACTGCCTGGAAGAAAAGCACGGACTTCCCTCGTGTGGGCCTTCTTCCCTAGCGATCTGTGGTTTACCTGATGGTTTCCCATAAGCTGAGAATGTTTAAAAGAAAAAAAAAAAAAAACAAAAATCAAAAACCAACACCAACGTTGAGAGTGGTGAAGCAGATCCTCACGTGGGGACTCAGAATCAGCGGTGACATCACCATGCGAAGCATTGTGTGCGCTTCGGGTTGGGGCTGCTGCGAGCCTCGCAGCGGGGAGGGAGAGCGGATCCGGGGTGCCTCTGTGTCATCCCTCTGCCCTGGTGGCTTCGTGAGCACTGAGAGTTTGACTCCTGTGTTCCCAGCTTTCGCTTCCGCACCTGCGGTGTGGCAGAGCCAGCGAGCTGCTTGCTCAGCTGGAGGAGGAAGAGGAGTGACCTCAACATTGCCGAGGTAAAGCACAATTATTGAAAAGATTTGGCAAAGATGTGGGTTGTACCAGCGCGGCTGCTGCAGCTGCAGCAGATCCTGGAGCATTGGAGAAGATAGAGAGGGTTTTCTTCATGAAAAGAATGCTGTTAAAAGTGTTTTCATGCCAGAAATTAGGATAAACGCCTCTGTTGTTTGACATCCTCTATTGAGCTGGCACATTGGCATTACAGCGTACCTGGCACGCTGTTTGTATTAAAAAAAAAAGGTATTTTATTCAGGGCAGGCCAGAAACCTGCCTTGGCACTTGCACATCGCAGCAATGCTTACAGACCCTGCATCCTGGCCTGGCAGCCAGGATCTAAATCCGATGGTGCTGTTGGTAAACTGAAGCTCAGGAAGCGCTTCTGGGTTTTTCTGTCCTTCCATGTGAATTTTTACCCTGTGAAGATGGTGTATTAAGCTATTTTCGTAACAACAAATAGGTTTAAAAGCAGTTTCAGTTTAACATCTACACGCTTGGGTGTTATTAACAGAGCTTTGTATACTGAGCTGGTGCTTGGTAGGAGAAAAACCATCAATCTTACCTGGGAAACCTGGACCCCCTCAGCTCCATACTGCTATGAGGAAATTCAGATGTAAGAACACACTTAAATAACACCTCACCAGAGCTGTTGTGCTCCTGACCACCAAAGGCACCTTTTTCCAACACCGTCATACTGGAAGTTGATGCAGCTGGTTCCATCCGTAAAGTGTGACTGTACAGTGCTGTAAAAGAACTATTTTTTCACAGCTTTGGAGAAAGTGAAGCAGAGAAAACCACACATAACCACTGATACCTGGACCCCAAACTGCCACAGACTGACAGTGATGCCCACTGGATATCTCCTGATACCCTGCTGCCTTCTGACTGCTCCAGCAGAAGTCCCGTTTTAATTAGCCAGCAGGTCCCTCTGAGGGAGGGACTTTGCTAAAAGTCCTGCTGTAGGAAGTATCCTACGGGAGCCAAGTTGCTAAACTGATGTGTGGTTTTCCCTTAACCCCCTCACCCCTGACTTTCCAGCTCCTGACGACACTGCCAACGTGTGCAGTGTCACCGTGTGCCAACTAGGTGCCAGCTGCCATGGTTTATATATTGTAAAATTAGTGATTTGGGACTCGTGAGCACTGAGAAGAGGTTAGCAATTACTTAAGAGCTTTCCTTGTGTCGCTCTGGGGCAGGGAGATGGGTGAAACATCTTAGGCTTGAAAGTGATTCCCTGCAGAGTGACGTGCTCAGATCTGCACAACAGATCTGTCGTTTGGTCACCTTATTAGATCCCTGCTTGAGAGGTTGCTTGCAAGAATCGATTCCTCTTCACCTTGATGTGTCAAGCTAAAGACAAATCTGTGCCGAAGCACTGTTTGATCAGACGAGTGCCTCGGTTCAGGATTGTTCTTTGACAGCTACAGAAACAGCAGGACGATCAGCGCCTTCAGGAACAGATGAATTTGATCTTGAGGCTGTCATAAAACAGGTCCCTGAAGTTTGAAGACTCTTCAAGTAGTTTGGGCCAGCAAGGAGCAGCTGTACGTGGCGGCTGCGGTAACTCGGGGCTCCGAGTCTCAGAGAGCGTGGTGAAAGGTGACCCCCAGCTGGCTGCTGGAGGAAGCTGAGGCAGCGTTCAGCTCTAACCTTTGCCTTCTTGGCTGGCATCTTTGCACTCCTGCTGTCAGTGGGTGTTGAGTGTCCTTCCCGGCAGCCTCAGAACGTGCCCTCAGATGTAGGCAGCGTTTAGCAGCTAGAATTCCCTCAAATAGAAAGAGTACAAATGATGCGTTTTCTGCTTTTGCTTTGGAACTCTTAGCTTGAGGTTTTCCTGCAGGCCTTGAGGTTTCTTGCAGCAGCAGGGATGAGTTCTGTTAGCAAGAGGCTGTTCTGTGCTTCGACTGTGGGAAGATGAATGGTTACGTGTGCACCGTTAAATATAACTTGACACCTAGCACACCGCACTTGCAGCCTGTGGGGTGCTTTAACAAGCAGGTAAATCAGCAGAGGCTGTTTTGCAGCCGGGGTGATGCTGGGTGATTAAAAAGCAGGGGCAGAACAAGGAGTTTCTAGTGTTTGTTCTTGCTTGTCATCCGACTCTCCACTTCCACTGTTCTTTAAAAAAACAAACAAACAAACAAACAAACAAACAAACAAAACAAGCAAGGGGTAAGCATCTTAATATCTTTATTATAAATGGAAGGCACAAAAGAGGCCAGCAAGAGAGACTGTCCAAGAGAAATGCTTTGTGCTTTATAAACAAACAAGGCAGTACCCTTAGGTGGGTGTGATAATCCTCCTCTAATGCGTTTTTGGGGTGCAAAAATAGATTTGTTCCTTTCTTGCTCTTCTCTGCAGGACAAAGGCAGAATAGGCACTGCAAAGTTCGACCAGGGAGGTCAGTTTGTTCCGTACTGAGAAAGACAAGCCTGTAAAACAAACTAGACAGATTTTCTTTGTACTATTCATCTTCCTTCAGCAAAGGCAAAGCTTATGACACTTGTTGGTGTGTATTTCCAGACCCCCAGCTACTGGCACTGTAGCGCATCTCTAATTCTTTGGTACAAAAGGTTCAAAATCTCTTAATGCAAAAATTTTACCAGCACCCTGGAGCAAAAAAAAGAAATCTAAAACCCTTACCAACTTCTATTACAGACCTGCTGAGTGCACCAGAGTTACTCATTTTTATTCAGGCTTTCAGGGGCAACTTCAGTTGGTTTAGTGCTTGGATTGCTCTGTTAGCAGATGTCAGTTTAAAAAAAAAAAAAGCTTTTGAGGTCCTTTTTAAAATGAGACTGCTTTTTTGGAATTTGGAATACTGCAAGGTATCGTTGGTTTTGCTTTCTTCCCATTCCTTAGACCAGATCCATTCAGATTCTGAACAGCGTTCCCGGTCTGTTCAGGAAAATGGAAGGCAACAAGCAAAATGATGAGCTCCTTGGGCAGTCAAAAGAGCTAAATCTGGAGAGTGTTTTGAGTCAAACTTCCATGCTAAGGAGCACCAGTAATTGTTAGAAGTAGCTGCAGAGGAACCTGCATGGCACTGGGTGTGTTTCTGAAGGTGCTAAAGGTCCGAAGTGACGATTCCTATCCATACTAAAGAAGAGAAGGAAACCTTGCACTTAACTACTGTTTTTATTCCCTTTGTCCAGCAGTCAAAAGCAGTAACTAATATGAGAACCCAACTTTTCCTCTCTTTATTTTAGATTTGGGAAAATTCCCTGCCAAAACAATATTTCCTGGAAAATTCACTAGTGTTTGTGTGAGTAAAAGCTTCCAACCTTTTATTATTAATTTGTAAGAACTATTTCATCCACTTTTGTCCAGAAGAGTCAGAAATAATTTGCACAGAAATGTGCAGCGTTTTAATGAAAGGATTCAGAATCACTCTGAATTGAACTTTATCTGGTCTGGTTGCAGGTTTTGTGACATTTAGTGTCTTTAAAAAAAAATAAATCAAAATTTCTGACTTCATATCAGAAAAAAAGAAAAAAAATGCTTGTGGCGAAATAAAATCTGTTGCAGCTCTGCTCATCGAAAACTCATTGGCTGTTAAATTGGACCTAAGTCGTCTTCTCTAACCTTTCATGATCCTGCAGCAATGGATGATGATGGATATATGGATTAGGGAACAGCACGTGATGGCAAACCTGTGGTATTTGCTACAGCGCAGAAAGAAAAACCAAATTGCTTCCAAAAAATCAAAGTAATTCAAAATCCTTGGTATCATGCAGCCGTGCCACTGGCAAAGTGAGCATTCCCCTGCCTCTCAAAGCTTGCTGTACCCTTGATCTGCTGTCTTGCTGCTGTTAATTGATTGCAACTCTACGTGTCTGATCAGGGCTACGAGTTGTTCTCGATATGGAGATCATACAACATCTACTGTGCACGCTTGTGTGTATAGATATGTTTATCCTGTATGCATGTACATCCGTATGCATATTTGTGTGCTGGCCCCCAGATCCCTCATGTTACAAAGCATCGGCCTCGAAGGCATACTCATCAAAATCTTTTGTAGAGCCTCCATTTTTTTCTAGTTCCCTCAAAATGAGAGAATTTTTACGCGCTCTCTGTGTCGAAAAGGCAAAAATTCTGATTTTCACTGTCGCTCTAGCTAACTTTCTCTCACTCCCTCCTCGTGTGTGTATAAACACAGATGTGTGTATGCGTATGCACATCTGTGGATTTAGATGCACTGGTATGTTTTTTGCTGTACAGGTAATAAAGACGGGGAAAGGTTTTTGTGTTTTCTTAATAGGTGAAGAAATCTTGAAGACCAGAGATTGGAACATGCTGAATTTTAAATTAAAAAAAAAAAAAAAAGTTAAATTGTCCGGCTGTGGAAGATGGAGCCTCATTTTTGCAGCCACTTTGAATCACGAGTTCATCTCTAAATGCGCTGTTTTTTTTGTTTTTGTTTTGTTTTGGTTTTTGTTTTTTATTTTTTTGAAGAGCTAACTAACCCTGGCTGCATCCAGTCTGAGAGAGCATTCAAATGGACTTGCTTCCTCTCTTAGTTATAAGCTGTTTAAAAGCGCATCCTATGTTTGAATTGTGGATGAGAGGTTCCCTTGGCAAAGTGAGGAGGAAAATTCTTCCTACCCCTTTATTATTAATTCACGGATTCAGTCTTGGTTCGGCCTACAGGAGCAGTTAACTGGAAGCCTTTGAAGATCGATAACTTTGCTGAGGTTGTCCAGGTAGGTGAAATCGAAGACCCACAGGGCCTGGAACGTGCTGTTTAATGCGTCCTAACTGTGTTCTAGAGAAGTTATTTGTAGCCATAGTTGATTATTGACTTGCATGTATCATCAGGTGGTTTTTTAAGGAGTGACTCCGTTTTCAGGCTTCCAGATGTGCTCCAGGTCATATTATTGAGGACGTGGAAGAGAACGCTTGCTGACAAAGCTCCTGGCAGCTTTACAGAACTTTAATATTTAGTTAGTTCATGTAACAGCTGATTTCAAGGCTTTGCTCTCTTCGAGAGACTGATAACTTGATTTGATTAACTGAAGAAAGCTGGAAAAATGTTGGTTCCTCATTATTTTTCACTTGTTACTTTCTTTCGGGTTACTTTTAAAAAGAAGATTTCACTGATCACAAGCCAGTAGAAGACTTTCAGCCCAAGCAAGGGTGAAGACAGCTCTCTCCAAGAGCAGAGGAAGTCCCTGTGGAGAGATCCCGAGCTTGTTAGCAGAACTCGTCGGCATGTCTAAACAAGGAGACGATTGCTACTTCTATTTCTATTCTACCTGTAGCAAGGTATGGCTGGCTTTCCTTTGCTTTGCTTTTTTTCCCCCTTTTTTTCAGGAAGGAGTAGATTAGGAGGAGGAAGCACACTGGTCTTTGGTTAACTTGAGAACCAGATAGATTGTGAATTCAGTTGTAGCACCATTAGGCAGCAGCATGGCCATTTTTGAGGCTGTACTCTATTTTCCTTGTTGGTTTCCTTTTGGTTCCAGGGAGACAAATGTGCGTACCGCCACTGCGAAGCTGCTCTGGGCAATGAGACGGTCTGCAAGCTGTGGCAGGAGGGTCGTTGTTTCAGGAATGTCTGCCGATTCAGACACATGGAAATTGACGTGAGTGCCTAACAATGTGTTCTCAAAATAAATCCACAAAAGCATTTTTCAGTGCCGTAGGTGTACTGATTGTGCTTTTGCAGGATAGATTTGTTTGCTTCAAAATCATACTGGTTTCTGTTACCAAGAGAGGGGGTGGGAGGAAGCAGAGGGAAATAAAATCAATGCCTTAGGTATGTCTTAGCAAGATATTTGTTTATTTTTTTTTATTAGATGCTGACAGTTTTCTCAAGAGATGCAGAATAGCTGTTAAATAGACTGCTAAAACCTGCTGGAGCAGGGGGGTAATAAACAGGCTGTTCTATCCTCATGGGAGCAGGCTTGATAATGAACTATCAGGTGTCTTCTGACCCACAGTCCTTCAGATAACGCTGTTGTAGCTGCCTGGGGTAGGAAGTGGGGAAAGTTAAAGGTGCAGCAGAACTAAGTGTCCAAGAAGTAGTTCTAGACAGGGTTAACCTAGGCAATTTCAGATGTTCTTTTTCCCTCTGAATAATCCTAGTATAATCCTAGGTGTATTAGTTTAAGCCACCCTCAACTGATGTCTGAGAGTGCCTGTCTTCTCAAACTGAGTGATGACCAAACTAAATGTGCATAGTGGTTACAGCTTATGCAAACTTTGTGAATATGCCCAGAAATACTACACTTAACTGAGAAACTGACCTTTGGAATGATGTTTCAGCACTGTGTTGTGACAGCTGTCACGATCTGGAGCTGTGCATCTCTTTGCAAGCCTCAGGTGCATGTTATCACGAGCTTTTCTTTCTTTCTGTCTTCAGAAAAAGCGCAGTGAGATTCCTTGCTACTGGGAGAACCAGCCGGGAGGCTGTCAGAAAGCCAACTGTGCTTTTCATCATGCAAAGGGACGTTACATCGATGGACAATTCCTACCACCAAGCAAGAGTGAGTTTAGGTCCTTTTTCTTTAAGCGCTGAAGAATTAATTTTGAGTAGTACTTAGTGGGTGCCAATCCTGTAGGGGGCGTCAGGTAACTGTTCATTTGTGAGGGCAGGAAAAGGTCTGCAGTCATAGGTGTACTGCACCGAGTGTACTGCTGGTGTTTGTTTTCTGCTTTCGTGCTCAGCTTCTCTTTGCTTAGTGTGATGTTTGCCTTGCAGTTTGCTTCCTGTTGTTTCCTCTTTTGCTGGGTGGTAGGGAGATGTGGTGTTGTTGGAAGGGAAATCATTGTTCACGGTGTAAGCAGTGATGGGATGGGCAAAAGGAGATGCTGAATTCGTTGTCTGTGCGGGTTATCTGCCTTTGCTACCATCTCTTTGCATTGTGGTCAAAGTTTTAAACTGCCATATTACCGATGATCCTCGTCTTCCTCTAGCTACACTGCCAAGTCCGCCTGAGTGCGCGGACGATGATCTGAAAGTGGCTCAGATGTCACTGCAGCAAAACAAACTTTCTGTCCAGTCAAATCCCTCTCCACAGCTAAGGGGGTGACGAAAGTGGAAAACTCTGAAAATGTCCCAAGCCCTACACACCCTCCAGTTGTAATCAATGCTGCAGATGATGATGAAGATGATGATGGTGAGCATGTTTTGGTTCTTGGAAGGAATTTGTGCTGTAAATGATTGTGTAAATCTTTGGTTCTTGAAGGAATTTGTGCTGTAAATGAATGTGTTAAATCTTTGGTTCTTGAAGGAATCTGTGCTGTAAATGAATGTGTTAAATCTTTGGTTCTTGGAAGGAATCTGTGCTGTAAATGGATGTATAAATCACAGATGACCTGAGGTCTGACTAGCGATAGGGCAGGCAGTCTGGCCAGGTCACTGGTGGCTTTGTCTGGCAGTCAGTGGACAGAAGCTGAAACGTTGGAGGAAAGCTTAGAACCACTCCTGGCTTTAGCTGGTCTTTTGTGTAAAGTTCTATGTGAAACTAGGAAGGAAATTTCTTTTTTCTGTCTGAAGAGCAATGTGTTGTGTAGTAGTTAAAGCTGCAGAGAGAATCTAGAGTCCTAGAGGTTTTGTCCTAGTGTATTCTACTTAGGAGTTCATCAGGTCAGTGTAGCTGTTTAAAAACAAACAAACAAACAAACAAACAAACAAACAAAAAAAAACAAAACAGCAACAAAGTTTTTTATATGAACCATGGGCTGAAGTGTCACTGCATGAGCTACGTAATCATGACCAACCTGGTCTATGCATAACTGAATCGATTTTTCCCCTTCAGACCAACTTTCTGAGGAAGGAGAAGAAACTAAAACTCCCGTCCAGCATCCAGCTGCGGAAGGCAAAAATGGATTACGGGTGATTTCCACTCGGAAAGGCAGTTCTACTACTACTAAACAAGGTATGCCAGCACCTTAGTAGGATAAATCAGAAGAACTTGACAGTTAAGTCAAAAGCAGCGTGGTGTAAAAACACAACAAAATGTAGGGGTGCTGAATGGAGTCGGTTATTTCCATGATCTCATTTCTGCCATTAATACCATCATGTGCCCATTGGGTCAGAAAGGTGAACTCCTTTTCTTTACTTTTGGAGAACAAAACAGGGCCACAGCATGGAGTTTAAATGGCTGCACGTGCAGCCTTGCAACCACTGTTGATAAGCCATATCTAACGATAGAGGGATCTAATATCGTGTAAATGGATTAAAATGTGGATCTAATATCGTGTAAATGGATTAAAATTAAAACTACATTTTGAACCCTGAAGGATGAAAGGAGGGGCAAAATGCCATTGGTTCTATGGCTCTTTCACTTGTGAGGAGTGTTGACAGGCTTTATTCGAAATACTTCAGAAAGTTCCTGAGCGCTAAGAAGCCTGAGGACCTGTGGTCCTCAGTGAGTGCCTCTAAGCCTGTCTCATGAACTGTTTCCTGTTTTCAGAGGGCAATCTGAATTTTGGAATAAAAACACTTGAGGAAATCAAATGGCAGAAGATGAAGGAAAAAAATAAGAGACACGGTGGTGAGTTAATATTCCCTACTTTCTTATCCTGTTCACGGCAGGTGATGGTGACTGGGAGCTGCTTGAGGGACAGACTTCCATTTTTAGCTGGGGGCATAAAGCAACCTGATTCTCAGCCAGCTGGTATTCTAAATGGGAGTTCAAAGGGCAACCAGAGGCAAATTAGTCACCTCTCTTCTTTACATGCTCTGCTTGCTGTATTTTTGACAGTAACAAATCATTTAAAGTTTTTTGTTCTTTGTGATAGTTTTTTATGTTGGGTAAACTTCCTTACGTTTTGGTTGCTCTGAACAGAAGATTCTTCAAGATCTTCTCTTCGTCCCGTTGATTCTATGATTTTTCCTGCTCCAGAAGAGGAAAATGTCCGGACAGTGGTGAGAACTGTGACAGTGTCTTCCAAGAAAGGTAATAATGAATGCTTTTGTTTTGATTTCATTACTCCTAAA
Organism: Aythya ferina; assembly: GCF_964211825.1. Lineage (NCBI taxonomy): Eukaryota > Metazoa > Chordata > Aves > Anseriformes > Anatidae > Aythya > Aythya ferina. The sequence continues at coordinate 28,513 of NW_028181284.1, read as the reverse complement.
CTGGAGGGTTAAGCAATACTTAAAACAATTCACCCATGTTAGCCTTCTGGTGCTGCCTTCTGTTCAAAACGTGCTTTTATGCTTAAAGTCCCTGGTTGTACTGGAAAGATTTGGTGCTCAGGTTAAGTGCAGTGGCAGGAGAGAAAAAAAAAAGTGTCAGTATGCCAATAGGGGGGTAACTGAAAACCAGAAGAGTAACGAGAAGAGCGAGCTGTAGAAGCCAGTGCTATATAAGAAGCAATTTCTGAAGCATTAAAGAGGCGTACAGTGGCAGGTGTGGACACAGTATGACAGGAGTTTGTGTATAAATTGTTTAGAGCTGTGCAAATGCCTTTTAAAGGGAAAAAAGTGTGGAAGTACTTTTACTCGTAGACATTCACCTTAGAAAGGAATATTTCTCAGCATTTGCACCTAAGAATATTCTGCTTGCTTATGCAGCTTTGTTCTGCACAAAGTATAGGTGTCAAGCAGACTCAGATTCACTCTCCACTATCTCAGCTGGAATTTGAAGCAAGCACTGAGACTATTAATATTTTTTTTCCATGTTAATTATAGTTAAAATATGAGTTTATGTGGTTTAGCTGTCAAAACAGTGTCTGACTGGGGTTTTTTGGACATGGGCTAACAGGATACTATTTCTGTTGGCTACTGGTTTCTGTGAAATAGAAAAAAAAATTCCCTTTTGTTTTAGGGGAGGAACCTGTGGTTCGAGTAGATCTTGCTGATAGACAAGGAAAACGGAAAGCCTCTGCGGGTAAGAACTTTTTACGAGCTGTTACGTAGGTGCTGCCTTCTATATATGACTGCATTAAAGAGTATTTGGGATGTATGAAAGGAAAATACATTGCAGTGGAGATCTGTGTTGACTGCAGAAATGGCAAAAAAAAAAAAAATCATTTAGCAGCTGAAAGGCAATTCTATGAAAATATGCTTGAAAAAGAGAAGCTTATTGTTGACTGTTCTCAAACCTTCCTGCAAAGAAAAGTTCTTACAATATTCCTTGTTTTCTCTGAAGATGATGTAAGCAGCCTTCCAGTGAAGCGCAGCCTTGCTGAAAGGCTGGGGAAGAAGGTTGAGGCTCCGGGAAATGCTGACAAAGCACCCAAGAGAGAGACAGGTACTAAACGGGCATCTGGATTGGATTCCTGGGTTTCGTATTTAGTCTTTCTGTTTGTCCTTTTCCAGTGATGTTTCTTTTTGCATGTTGGCTGAGGTCGTAATCACTGGGATTCAAAGTTACCTTTCCTGTCTTGTTTTGAAATGTGAACCTGAAGTTGACATTATGCAGCCTCCCTAATTCGTTCTTTTTCTGTTTTGCAGTTCGAGTTCCCAAGTCTCTGAAGGACAGGCTGGGATTACCTCCTAAGCAGACCAGTACTGAGAGAGGTAACAACTAGATATTAAATATGCTTTCTCCTCCTTCCTTTCCACGAACTTGGACTGCTTTCATACATCCCTACAAACTAATTTAAACGAAAACAAAGAACTGACGCCTCTTGCTTGAGTGCTGAAGCTCTTCTGACAGCCACTATCAGAACTCTGGCTCTAGGTGTGTGTTTATTTTCTACTTGTGCCTTGTCGAGGTTTTTAGCTGCTTCTGTGAACCGTTACGTACAATTAGAATAGAACCACTGCCAGGAGCAGGAATTTGAAATGCAGTCTGAAAAAGTAATAAAGTAAAGCAGCATTTCTGTGTAGCAGTTCTCTCTGGATAGGGCTGGTCTTCAAAATACAAGTGGCTCAGAGGAGGAGGAGAATGTTGTTCTAAGGATATTGTTCTAAGATGCATTATTGGGAACGCTCAAGATGAGTTTTCCTTAGTGCTCTGACAAATTTTGGAGACTTAAAATATTGCTGGACTCTCTTTAAATGTTGGTGCTTCTCCTCATTTCTTGATGATGACAGGGAAGGCTGCCAAGCCGATGGGAGAGATCCATGTGAAAACACTGGAGGAAATCCGTCGTGAGAAAGCTCTTCAGAGACGCGAAACTCAAGCCAAAGCCGAGGCTGAAGGGCATGGTAAAACTGAAGATTCCAGCGCAGGGGCAAGAGCTGCTCGTGCAGGTCGCATCCAAACTTTCTCTGAAGCCTTGTCCGAAAAAAAGAATAATCGCTTGGTAGAAGAGAAGAAAAAAGCAGGAGAATGCCATAGCAAGAGCAAAATTCAGGGTGAGTCCAAGAAGCAGCTCGCTCTGTCCGGGCCCAGCAAAGGGCAGGCGAAGGAGCCGGCAGGAAAAGTCAAGCCGGAAGGAGAAGTGCGTGTTAAAACCTTGGAAGAAATAAAGCGTGAGAAAGCTCTGCGGATGCAGCAGAGTGAAGGAGATGTGCCAGCTCCCTCAGCACAACCCGGACCTGCCCCAGCAGAGCAGAAATCTTTATGGAGCACAAAACTAACAGGTAATAAGATGCTTTAATGCCTGCCCCAGTGAGGTGCTTCCCATATTGAGCAAGTTCAGTTTGCTCAGGATCTGCTTCATGGATAAATGCTGAATGGCTTGCACATTGTAGCCTTTCTCTCTCTCTCTCTCATGGGACACAAGGAAATAAATGCACAAAGGAAACAAGTACCCAGCTTTCTTTATTTCTGCCGTTGACAACACTTTTTTTTGTCTTTTTTTAAAGCACCTGAAAAAGAAGAAAAGAAGGCAGTGGAATTGAACCGGCCTTTTCCTAAACTTTCCTCTGGACCTGATGTACAGGTGAGTCCTCTGTGAAGACACACATCCATTCGTACAATTTCTGATAATTCTGACAAGTTTTGTTACTCACCGTGTGCCACCCTCTTGAGTGTGTTCTTACCCTTCAGCAGCTGGTAGGAGCTGCAGTGCAGTCTAAATCCTATCGCCAGCAGCATTTCCAGACAACTCTGTAATCCTCAAACTTGGAATCAGTCTGTTTATACCACAGCAACAAAGAAACCCTGTTAGCACCAGCTGAAATCTACACAGTTAACGTGGAGGGAATTCTTTTTGTTCTTACTGACTTGATCTGTCAGACATGAAGGATTTAATACAGAAGGCCAGAGTTCTGTGTTCAAGGAAATCAATCTGTCAGTGGATACTGTATAGGGGAACTTGTATGACTTTCTGCTGCTTAAAAAGAATGTGATAAATAGATGTACAGCAGAACACCCTAGCTGTTTAAAGAAGCTTGCCATAGTGGATATTGCAGATATGTGAGACTGTGTCCGTAGTAAAGCATGGCTCTTGTTACAGGCAGAATTTTATGGAGAAAAAAAAACACAACAGTAACCTGAACAATATTAATATGCTGTTCCACATCAAGACCATTTTGGAGGGATTGCTGATCAGATTTTCTTAACGAAATCTCCACGGATTTTTTTTTTTTTTTTGTCCTATTCATGCACTCCTTTTCTTTCCTTCTAGCCCACTCAGCAGAGTGGAACTCGTAAATGTCCAGAGAAGAGCTTTGAAGAGAGACGGTGGGAGAAGTGGCAACAGAGAAAACAACAAGAGAAGCTTCGGCAGGAGGAAGCTGCTGTCAAATCTACTGCTGGCTTCTTTAATACTGAACCAGCAGGGAAAGTGGCAGCTCAATTTCAGGGCCAGGAAGCTAAAAGTAAGTGTTGAAGGTTAAGAGTTACTTAGGTTGTCTTCTGAAATACAGACAGAAGATGACAATTCTCATGCTGTAACTCTGGCTGGGTGCATTTTGCCACGCAGTGCTACGAAGCGAAGGGTGTACTTTCTTTTTCTTAGTTTGTTTCTTTTCCTGCCAGCCAGATGTTAGGTAAGGAACGGGAGACTAGAAAATGACACTACAAATGTGGACTTTGTAGAACAACTTAACTGTGGGACATCACTGCAAGGGAGAGGAAGCTGGTACAACAGTTGCATACACTCTTGTCCTACTATAACTGCTGCTTTTTCCTTTCCTAGCGGGAGCAGGACTTTAAATATAAAAGCCGTCTATATTTGTGAACCTAGCTTGCACTTAGGATTGCTATGTGTCTGAAGTGTCCCTTGTCCTGGATTATTATTTACTGTAGCTCTTCGGTTTCTTTGTTCCTTTGTATGGATTGTTGGTAGACGGAGTTTCCTATGTGGAAAAGATTCCTGAGAATCCAGGCAATGGCGGTGTAATTGTGCTGGCCAAATGCATTTAAGTGTGTAGAAGGACTGTGGAAATGATTAAGAGAACCTGGATTTTTCCTGAGGCAGAGCAAGACTGTATCAGTTCTCTCTTGCTTTTACTCTAGCCAACTTTATGACACCTGCGAAGCTTTCGCGTGGGAAAGTCACTTTCCCCAAGAAGAAGGCACTGAAACGTAAGGCACCTGGGAGTTATCCCTCTGCCATAGCAGCTGTGGAACTACAGACTGCCTTTGATGCTGACATGATGGGACCTCCAGCCAGAAAAGCAGCCATGGTAAGGCCAGGGGCTAATGCAGAGATGGATCCCTTGTTAAATTTCTACCCTCCTCTATTTGAAAAGGTGGAAAACTCAAACGTTCTGCAGGCCTTCTGTTTCCTTTGAAATCCAGTAGCTGTCTCCAGGATGCTTGTAGAACCCTTCTGTATTTATGAGATGAATGGCACTCTTTAACCGGTACTCTGATGCTGTGATTTCTCTGGTGTGGGGGATTTTGTCCATTAATGCCATGTTCTTAAAAGACACCAGATCATGAATAACCTCCAGGTGAATGTGAACTTTCTTCAGGAGCACCTTGGTTTTGTATTTTGGCCACGGCTCCGCAATGCCAGAGGAGAAGCAGTGTGGAGGAAAAAGCTATTAAGGAATCTTTTACCCATGTGTCATAAATACTGTTTTGCTGCTTTCTAGGGTGTTTCAGACGTGCCGGAGCACGTCCCAGCCATCAGACTTGAAGAAAATCCCCCAAACAGGTGACAACCCCAACTTGCTCTTTTTCTTAATCAGTGTATATCCCCAGGGAAACATAAGTTCTGTCACATGTGGGAAAAAATGAGGGTTCTGAGATAATTAAAGCCCAAATCCATCAAAGGAATAAGTCACCTGAAACCACTTTCTAGCAGCTAGCAGGATTGCTTAATTAGGCTTTCTTGAAATGCTGCAAGTCAGCACAGCTTTCCGGTGACTTCTTGGGTTGTCTGAACACCTGAACGAGGATGAGGTGAAGTTCTACTTCCTCGTGAGGTGATAGATGATGAGTAGTGTCCTCTGCCTTTTGGTCCTCAAGAATGCCACCTCAACTCCAGGTGCCCTGGCTTCACAGATAAACCCCCAGACTGAAAAATGTACCTGGTAACGCATCGGGCTCTAAATGTAGCCCTGGGTTGATTGATAACAATCCCTGTGTAAGATTGAAGCGTAGGAGGGCTTGCCTACAGTTTTAAGAGCCGGTTTGCAGGAAAGGGATTTCCCGTTAAGAAATGGCATATCCTGATTGTTCTTTCTTGCTCTCCCAAGACCTGAAGTGCGTCTTGGAAGCCCGGAAAGATTTGAGGAGCAGATGGAGATGGATCTCGAGACCTCGACCTCAGCTTCTTCCCAGCTAGAAGAGGCACGGACACGCTGGCTGAGTTGCACAGGGAACGCGCCCTTATCTGCGGATGAAGATTTTGAGAAGCTACTTTGGGAAATCTCAGGAGGCAGACTGGAAGCCGAAATCGACTTAGACCCAGGGAAGGATGAGGATGACCTCCTCCTTGAACTCTCCGAGATGATTGACAGTTGAACTGCGTAGTCCTATGGTAGAATTAAAAAAAAAAAAAAAAATTAAAACTGTTCTTCTTGTTAGATACCCTGAGGTGATCCTTTTTCTAACTGAGGCTTTGCAATGAGACTTAAAGCACAGTCCAAAGTGGTAGAAATTGGCAGGATCTGCACTCAGTTGTCCTAAATTTCCCTGCTGGTCAGAGTTAAGGTCTTGTGCATCCGTTCTCTTACCTTCGATATTGAGAGGACAAAGCACTTCTTTTGGCACAGAAAGATCTCCATTGGCACGCCATGGTGGCTACAAATCGATCTTCTGATGGAGCGATGCTCTGAAGGCTGAAACGTAAAGCTTCTTCCTTCCTCCGCCCTTGGCACAACTCGATGTTGGGCACATTGTGAAGCTTCGGTGTTCTGATTTCTCGGACAGTTGATAGCCAAATCCTGGAGTTACTATGTCAACTCTTGACTTTTACTCGTGTATGCCATTGTTTTGACTGTACCTGTGTCAGATGATGAAGCTGTAGGGGTGGGAGGGAGCAGAATCGTTATTGCAGTGTGTTGTGGACCAAACTTGCTGCCAGGAGTGGGGGTGGGGGTCAGCCCACCCAGCCTTCCTTTCAATTATCAGGGAGGATCAAATGGTGAAAAGCAGCAGCTCTGCCATGCGGCTCCGCTACCCCCACTCCCTTCTCTTGTGCTGTACCAAAGTTCCCCCAGGCTTTGGTTGGTGCTTTTTGCTGGTGTGAGGACTCCGGGGCGAGCAGTCGGGACTCTGCCGCAGTTACGGGGTCGATGAAAGGTTGTTTAAGTGCCTCTTGGTTTTAAAACTTGCTCCCCTGAGCTGCTGGCTCTGCTGCCTGCTACAGCAAATGTTCGGGTGCCATCAGCATCTTGCTTGGGCGTGGGCACTGACTCTGCGGAGGACAAAGCTGAGATTTGGGTGTATTGTGTACCCTGCCACCAGCCATCGTTTTTTTTCCCCTAGCAGATCAATTTTGAATTATTTTCCGAACTTTTCGCGGCACGGTAGGCTCTTCCCGCTATGATTTGTGAAGCTGTGGGGGCCCTCAGGCATTTGCTGCTGGCAGAGGAAAAGCGCTTGTCGAATTTGTTGTAAATACTTAATGTTTGGACAAAACCACGCGTCTCTGTCTGTGTGTGTGTGTGTGTGTGTGTGTGTGCTGTGACGCCCCGGCCCCACCAGGGAAAACCTCCGCGGACGAAACTGCTGCTGGAGCTCACGCAGGCCTTCATCGTGCCAAAGGACTTCACGGGGACTTCTGCCAGCTCAGTAATGGGGGAGAAAAAGCAAAATCAGGAGGAGGAGAGCTCAGAGACTGCACCCACCTGCCCTCGCTTTCCCTTCACCCCAAGCCCTGTTCTACCATCAGCCTTCGCCTCTTCTGCCTGCGGTGCTGGGAGCAGGAGCGGCGAGGTGGCGGCAGCCACGGCGTACCGCGAGCAGGACCAGAAGGTGCAGAAGGTGATGGTGCAGCCCATCGTATCCTTCCTGCGGCTGGGGGGTGCCGGGGAGGTGGGTGGGGGGCGGCTCGGACCTCAGGGGGCTCGGCCCGGGCCTTGAGGCCTTGTCGCGGGGCCCTGAGGCCTCGCTGTGGGGTTTGGGGCCTTGTCCCGAGCCCGGAACTGTCGTCCCCGTGCTGAGCCCTTAACGCAGCGCCCCAGAACCTCATCTTCCGCTACCTGCAGAACGTGAGTACCGCGGGGAGGGGGCAGGGATGGGGATTTGGGGGATGTGGGGGGAGTGGGGAGGGTCTGGGGATTCCCCTCAGTGAGTTTTCAGCTCCTGGCCGTGTCCCAGGACGGGTTTGTGGGGGATGGAGAGCTGTGCAGCGTGCTGGTGGGCACAAGGAGCCCGGCGTTTCCCCCTCGTGTAGCCGGGCGTGCAGGGGTGTTCCCTTGTGACTGGAAACGTGTTCTTCACCAAACGTGTAGTATTCACCCGATGGTATAACGCTCAAATGTCAGATTGCTCATTGAAACTGCCCCTGAGAGTTGCTCCTCGGAGCGTTTGGGAGCTGTCGTGGCTGTGGCTAGCAGGTATTTCTGAACACATGAGAGAACAAAAGTGCTCAGTGTTTGTGGCCCGACTTACTCTCCTCCTTCGTTCTGCAGAGGTCGAGGATCCAGGTGTGGCTCTATGAGCAGGTGAACATGCGGATAGAAGGCTGCATCATCGTGAGTATCCGCACGTCCCCATGTTTCATCTTTCATTTTGCCTCATTCACAATCGTGTTTTTTGGTCAAGAAAAGTTATCACAAGGAAAAAAAGATTTGTACTTCTCTACCCTTCCCCTCGCCCTGCCCTTCCCTCCTGCTCCTGAGCCCTTCGTCAGGCCTTGCTGGGCCCTCTGTCCGGCTGTCTGTCCGTCCATCCGACCCTCTGGCCATCTGTCCCACCACCCTGCCCCGTCCCTGCCCTCTCCCTAAGGAAGGAAAGAGTCCCCGGGCTGCCTTCTTGGGGGGAGGGGGGGAAGTGGGGAGGTTCTGCTGAGAAAAAAATGAAAGATTTCCCCCTTAACGGGCACCTTGCGAGTTCTTTCGAGTTCCAACCTTCTGCCTTCCTTCCGTAGCAGTGCCTCTAAGGGGTGCGCTGTAAGGCAGCCTTCATCTGGCGCGTTGCTCCTCCGTTCCCCCAAGGAACTGCCTTCAGGATCTGACTAACTCTGGATGCACCCGGTTGTCGCCTTAATTTCTCCTTTAGCTTGCCGAAAACAAGCCGGTTGGGTGACCTTTTGCGTTTCTCGCTTAAAATTTGGATCGAGGAGGTCTGTGTTTCCTTACGCTGATGTCCACGCTGAAGGTGCAGAAGGGTTCCGTGCTGTTGCTTGGGTCAGCCTTGTTGCCAGGTTCGGAATGTTTAGCCTACCGGTGCTTCGGTGCTGTTGGGCTGCACTCAGAGTGTGAGCTCTGGGCGTTATTTCTCAAATACTGCGTTATTTGAGCGTACAGACCCGAGATATTCTGCGGAGAGGTGATTTAAGGCACGTCAGAACCACCGCTGCGGCGTGTGCCAGCGTCGGACGCCCGTTCGAGTGATCGGGCGGAGCAGGTGAGTTGAATTTGGTGCTGGGTGGCGAGGTGGTGTTGGGGGAAGAGCTAGGCTAAGGAGAGCTTCCTCTTGCTCTGCCCCTTCCCATCTCAAATGGCCGCTTCCTGGGGAGATGGGTTCGTTGGGAGGTAAACTACAACGTTACAGTGAGGATGAGGAATCATCTTTAGTCCCGTAGGTATTTGCTGCCAGGCCGCAGCGTTGATTTCAGAAATTGTATTTTAAAAAGGGAAAAGAAAGGAAAGATGTATTCTTTAACATACTCTCTTTTCTCGGAGAGTAGATGGAGGAGCTTCAGCAGTGCCCTTCCTCCGGAAACGATTCCCAGTGTCTGCTCAGACACTGAGGAGGAAAATGGAGGAGAGCCACCCGATAGAAATAAAGGAAAGAAGGGGTCATGGATTAAGGGAAAAGCACTACTTAAAAAATTGGTGCTCTCTAAAAACGGGTTAAGGGTTTGGGACCTGCAGGTGCTGCCTACAGCTGTGTGCGTTGCAGTCGTGCCTGTTGCCACTGAGCAAAACGGGGAGAGCTGCTTTGTCGAACGCGGCGTGTTAAAGCACGTGCCACTGCCTGGAAGAAAAGCACGGACTTCCCTCGTGTGGGCCTTCTTCCCTAGCGATCTGTGGTTTACCTGATGGTTTCCCATAAGCTGAGAATGTTTAAAAGAAAAACAAACAAACAAACAAACAAACAAAAAAAAAACACCAACGTTGAGAGTGGTGAGGCAGATCCTCACCTGGGGACTCAGAATCAGCGGTGACATCACCATGCGAAGCATTGTGTGCGCTTCGGGTTGGGGCTGCTGCGAGCCTCGCAGCGGGGAGGGAGAGCGGATCCGGGGTGCCTCTGTGTCAGCCCTCTGCCCTGGTGGCTTCGTGAGCACTGAGAGTTTGACTCCTGTGTTCCCAGCTTTCGCTTCCGCACCTGCGGTGTGGCAGAGCCAGCGAGCTGCTTGCTCAGCTGGAGGAGGAAGAGGAGTGACCTCAACATTGCCGAGGTAAAGCACAATTATTGAAAAGATTTGGCAAAGATGTGGGTTGTACCAGCGCGGCTGCTGCAGCTGCAGCAGGTCCTGGAGCATTGGAGAAGATAGAGAGGGGTTTCTTCGTGAAAAGAATGCTGTTAAAAGTGTTTTCATGCCAGAAATTAGGATAAACGCCTCTGTTGTTTGACATCCTCTATTGAGCTGGCACATTGGCATTACAGCGTACCTGGCACGCTGTTTGTATTAAAAAAAAAAAAAAGGTATTTTATTCAGGGCAGGCCAGAAACCTGCCTTGGCACTTGCACATCGCAGCAATGCTTACAGACCCTGCATCCTGGCCTGGCAGCCAGGATCTAAATCCGATGGTGCTGTTGGTAAACTGAAGCTCAGGAAGCGCTTCTGGGTTTTTCTGTCCTTCCATGTGAATTTTTACCCTGTGAAGATGGTGTATGAAGCTATTTTCGTAACAACAAATAGGTTTAAAAGCAGTTTCAGTTTAACATCTACACGCTTGGGTGTTATTAACAGAGCTTTGTATACTGAGCTGGTGCTTGGTAGGAGAAAAACCATCAATCTTACCTGGGAAACCCGGACCCCCTCAGCTCCATACTGCTATGAGGAAACTCAGATGTAAGAACACACTTAAATAACACCTCACCAGAGCTGTTGTGCTCCTGACCACCAAAGGCACCTTTTTCCAACACCGTCGTACTGGAAGTTGATGCAGCTGGTTCCATCCGTAAAGTGTGACTGTACAGTGCTGTAAAAGAAATATTTTTTCACAGCTTTGGAGAAAGTGAAGCAGAGAAAACCACGCGTAACCACTGATACCTGGACCCCAAACTGCCACAGACTGACGGTGATGCCCACTGGATATCTCCTGATACCCTGCTGCCTTCTGACTGCTCCAGCAGAAGTCCCGTTTTAATTAGCCAGCAGGTCCCTCTGAGGGAGGGACTTTGCTAAAAGTCCTGCTGTAGGAAGTATCCTACGGGAGCCAAGTTGCTAAACTGATGTGTGGTTTTCCCTTAACCCCCTCACCCCTGACTTTCCAGCTCCTGACGACACTGCCAACGTGTGCAGTGTCACCGTGTGCCAACTAGGTGCCAGCTGCCATGGTTTATATATTGTAAAATTAGTGATTTGGGACTCGTGAGCACTGAGGAGAGGCTAGCAATTGCTTAAGAGCTTTCCTTGTGTCGCTCTGGGGCAGGGAGATGGGTGAAACATCTTAGGCTTGAAAGTGATTCCCTGCAGAGTGACGTGCTCAGATCTGCACAACAGATCTGTCGTTTTGGTCACCTTATTAGATCCCTGCTTGAGAGGTTGCTTGCAAGAATCGATTCCTCTTCACCTTGATGTGTCAAGCTAAAGACAAATCTGTGCCGAAGCACTGTTTGATCAGACGAGTGCCTCGGTTCAGGATTGTTCTTTGACAGCTACAGAAACAGCAGGACGATCAGCGCCTTCAGGAACAGATGAATTTGATCTTGAGGCTGTCGTAAAACAGGTCCCTGAAGTTTGAAGACTTCAAATAGTTTGGGCCAGCAAGGAGCAGCTGTACGTGGCGGCTGCGGTAACTCGGGGCTCCGAGTCTCAGAGAGCGTGGTGAAAGCTGGCTGCTGGAGGAAGCTGAGGCAGCGTTCAGCTCTAACCTTTGCCTTCTTGGCTGGCATCTTTGCACTCCTGCTGTCAGTGGGTGTTGAGTGTCCTTCCCGGCAGCCTCAGAACGTGCCCTCAAATGTAGGCAGCGTTTAGCAGCTAGAATTCCCTCAAATAGAAAGAGTACAAATGATGCGTTTTCTGCTTTTGCTTTGGAACTCTTAGCTTGAGGTTTTCCTGCAGGCCTTGAGGTTTCTTGCAGCAGCAGGGATGAGTTCTGTTAGCAAGAGGCTGTTCTGTGCTTCGACTGTGGGAAGATGAATGGTTACGTGTGCACCGTTAAATATAACTTGACACCTAGCACACAGCACTTGCAGCCTGTGGGGTGCTTTAACAAGCAGGTAAATCAGCAGAGGCTGTTTTGCAGCCGGGGTGATGCTGGGTGATTAAAAAGCAGGGGCAGAACAAGGAGTTTCTAGTGTTTGTTCTTGCTTGTCATCCGACTCTCCACTTCCACTGTTCTTTAAACAAACAAACAAACAAACAAACAAACAAACAAAACAAGCAAGGGGTAAGCATCTTAATATCTTTATTATAAATGGAAGGCACAAAAGAGGCCAGCAACAGAGACTGTCCAAGAGAAATGCTTCGTGCTTTATAAACAAACAAGGAAGTACCCTTAGGTGGGTGTGATAATCCTCCTCTAATGCGTTTTTGGGGTGCAAAAATAGATTTGTTCCTTTCTTGCTCTTCTCTGCAGGACAAAGGCAGAATGGGCAACTGCAAAGTTAGACCAGGGAGGTCAGTTTGTTCCGTACTGAGAAAGACAAGCTTGTAAAACAAACTAGACAGATTTTCTTTGTACTATTCATCTTCCTTCAGCAAAGGCAAAGCTTATGACACTTGTTGGTGTGTGTATATATATTTATCCAGTGCTCTCACAACAAAATTTTGATTTGAAGAGGGCACACAGATTTGATTTTTTTATTCTTTTCCAGTAAATAGTATAATAAGCACTGGTATATTTGTATAAAATCAGAGAAATACAAAACAAAAGACTGAATATTATGTGGTATGCATGACATTTAAAAAAATGGTGGTTTCAACGCAATATGTACCCTTGGGTGTTTGCCATATACTAGAGTCCAGCTTAAAGTGCACGTGATGTGTATTACATTTTGATATTAATCTCTATGTACAATGTTTTACATGTAATTTATATGGTTCTTGGGAGAAAAAAAAAAAAAAAAAAAAAAGAGAAAACCCCCAAAAACCATAGATCCACCCAAAAACAGCCCTAAACCTACCTGATGTTCTCCAAAAAAAAAAAAATTTACTCTTTTCCACCACGATGACCACGGAAAACCCAACGAAACCCAATGGAGACCCCAAAACACGTCGAAAACACCCCAAACAAGAATGGCATCACCCCCAAAACTGGAAGAAAATGCCCAAAAAGAACGGATACAATCCGAAAAGCACCCTAAACCTACCTGATGTTCTCCAAATCCCAAAGACCACTCCCAACCACCATAAAATCCATTAGGAACTAAACGAAACACAACGGAAACCCCAAAACACATCAAAAACACCCCAAAAGTGAACTGGATCAGAAGAAAAAAAGTGATTTAACCCCCGAAAAACCTTTAAACCTACCTGATGTTCTCCTAAATGTACAATCCACTCCCAACCACCAGAAAACTCAATGGAAACCAAACAAAACACAACGGAGACCCCAAAACACGTCAAAAACACCGCAAAAAAGAACAGGATCACACCAAAAATGAAAGAAAACCACAAACACCATAGATCAACCCCAAAAGTTCCCCTAAACTACCTGATGTTCTCCAAAACCCACAACTGACCATTTTCCAACATGATGACCAACAAGAACCACACTAAAACCCAACGGAGAAGCCAAAACACATCAAAACAACACCAAACAAGAACGGGATCACCCCCAAAAATGAAAGAAAACCCCCAAAACCATAGATCCACCCAAAAACCACCCTAAACCTACCTGATGTTCTCCAAAACCCACAATTTAAACTTCTCCACCTTGACGACCAACGAGAACCCAACAAAACCCAACGGAGACCACAAAACACGTCAAAAATTCCCCAAAAAGGAACAGGATAACACCCAAAAACGAAAGAAATCCCCCAAAATCATACATCCACCCCAAAACCACCCTAAACCTACCTGGTGTTCTCCAAAATGCACAACTTACTCTTTTCCACCACGATGACCACGGAAAACAAAAGCAACCCAACGGAGACCCCAAAACATGTCAAAAACACCCCAAAAAAGAATGGGATCACCCCCAAAACTGGAAGAAAGTACCCCAAAACCATAGATCCGCCCCAAAACCATCCTAAACCTACCTGATATTCTCCAAAACCCACAATTTACCCTTTTCCAAAATGATTAACATGGAAAACGCAACGAAACACAACGGAGACCCCAAAACACATCAAAAACACCCCAAAAAAGAAAGGGATTAGAAGAAAAAACACCAAAAACTGAATTTCCCCTCAAAACCACCCTAAACTCACCTGATCTTCTCCAAAACCCACAGTCCACTCCCATTTACCTTGAAGACCAACGAGAACCCAACGAAACCCAACGGAGACCCCAAAACAAGTCAAAGACATCCCAAAAAGGAACAGGATCACCCCCAAAAACGAAAGAAAAACCTCAAAAACATAGATCCACCCCAAAACCACCGTAAAGCTACCTAATCTTCTCCAAAACCCACAATTTACACTTTTCCACCACGATGAACACGGAAAACACAACAAAACCCAACGGAGATCCCTAAATATGTCAAAAACACCCCAAAGAAGAACGGGATCACCATCTAAACTGGAAGAAAATCCCCAAAAACCACGGATCCAAACACCAAAACCACTCTAAACTCACCTGATCTCCTCCAAAACCCACAAACAACTCCCATTTATCTAAACGCCAAACGAGAACAGAATGAAACCCAAAAAAGACTGCAAAACACGTCAAAAACACCCGAAAAAAGAAAGGGATCACCCCAAGAAAAAACAGAAGAAAACCCCAAATACCATAGATCCACCCCAAAACCACCCTAAACCTACCTGATGTTCTCCAAAACCCACAATTTATGCATTTCCACCACGATGACCACGGAAAACCAAACGAAACCCAACGGAGACCCCAAAACACGTCAAAATCACCGCAAACAAGAACGGGATCACCCCCAAAAACGAAAGAAAACCCCCAAAACCATAGATCCACCCCAAAACCACCCTAAACCTACCTGATGCTCTCCAAAATCCACAATTTACACTTTTCCATCTTGACGACCAACGAGAACCCAACAAAACCCAACGGACACATCTAAACACGTCTAAAACACCCCAAAAAAGAACGGGATCAGAAGAAAAAACACCAAAAGCTATGAATTTCACCCCAAAACCATACTAAACTCACATGATCTTCTCCAAAACCCACAATCCAATCCCATTTACCTTAACGTCAAATGAGAACCCAATGAAACCCAACAAAAAACGCAAAACACGTCAAAAACACCCCAAGAAAGAAAGGGATCACCCCCCAAAAACAGAAGAAAACCGCAAATACCAAGAATCCACCCTCAATGTCCCCCCAAACCTACCTGATGTTCTCCAAAACCCGCAACTTACCCTTTTCCACCACGATGACCACGCAAAACCAAAAGCAACCCAACGGAGACCCGAAAACACGTCAAAATCACCGCAAACAAGAACGGGATCACACCAAAAAACAGAAGAAAACCCCAAATACCATAGATCCACCCCAAAACCACCCTAAACCTACGTGATGTTCTCCAAAACACACAATTTACGCTTTTCCACCATGATGACCACGCAAAAGCAAACGAACCCCAACGGAGACCCCAAAACACGTCAAAATCACCGCAAAAAAGAAGGGGATCACCCCCAAAACTGGAAGAAAATCACCCAAAACCATAGATCCACCCCAAAACCACCCTAAACCTACCTGATGTTCTCCAAAACCCACAATTTATGCATTTCCACCATGATGACCACGCAAAACCAAACGAAACCCAACGGAGACCACAAAACACGTAAAAGCACCCCAAAAAAGAACGGGATCACCCCAAAAACTAAAAGAAAAATCCCAAAAAGCACGGATCCAATCCCCAAACCACCCTAAACTCACCTGATCTTCTCCAAAACCCACAATCCACTCCCATTTACGTTAACGACCAACGAGAACCCAGCGAAACCCAAAGGAGACCCCAAAACACGTCAAAAACACCCTAAACAAGAACAGGATCACACCCAAAAACGAAAGAAAAGCCAAAATACCATAGATCCACCCCAAAAACACCGTAAAGCAACCTGATCTTCTCCAAAACCCACAATTGACCCTTTTCCACCATGATGACCACGCAAAACCCAAAGAAACCCAACGGGGACACCAAAACACGTCGAAAACACCCCAAACAAGAACGGGATCACCCCCAAAACTGGAAGAAAACCCCTCAAAACCATAGATCTAAACAAAACCACCCTAAAGCTACCTGATCTTCTCCAAAACCCACAATTTACACTTTTCCAATATGTTGACCACGCAAGACACAACGAAACCCAACGGAGACCCCAAAACACGTCAAAAACACCCCAGAAAGGAACAGGATCACCCCCAAAAACGAAAGAAAAACCCAAAACCATAGATCCACCCCAAAACAACACTAAACCTACCTGATGTTGTCCATAACACACAATTGACCCTTTTCCACAACGATGACCACGGAAAGCCAAACGAAACCCAACGGAGACCCCAAAACACGTCAAAAACACCCCAAAGAAGAACGGGATCACCCCAAAAAAGGAAAGAAAAGCAAAAATACCGTAGTTCCACCCCAAAACCACCCTAAACTCACCTGATCTTCTCCAAAACCCACAATTCACCATTTTCCACCATTATGACCACACAAAACCCAACGAAACCCAACGGAGACCCCAAAACACATCAAAAACACCCTAAACAAGAACAGGAAAACACCCAAAAAGAGAAGAAAACCCAAAATACCATAGATCCACCCCAAAATCACCCTAAACCTACCTGATCTTCTCCAAAACCCACAATTGACCCTTTTCCACCACGATGACCACGGAAAACCAAACGAAACCCAACGGAGACCACAAAACACGTCAAAATCACCGCAAACAAGAACGAGATCAACCCCCAAAATGAGAGAAAAACCTAAATACCATTGATCCACGCCAAAACCACCCTAAACCTACCTGATGTTCTCCAAAACACAATTTACGCTTTTCCACCATGATGACCAAGGAAAAACCAACGAAACCCAACGGAGACCCCAAAACACGTCAAAATCACCGCAAAAAAACGAACGGGATCACCCCAAAAACTGGTAGAAAATCACCCAAAACCATAGATCTACCCAAAAACCAGCCTAAACCTACCTGATGTTCTCCAAAACCCACAATTTACGCTTTTCCACCAAGATGACCACGGAAAACCAAACAAAACCCAACGGAGACCCCAAAACACATCTAAAACACCCCAAAAAAGAACAAGGTCAGAAGAAAAAACAGCAGAAAACCCCAAATACCAAGAATCAACCCCAAAAGTCCCCCAAACCTACCTGACGTTCTTCAAAACACACAACTTACAATTTTCCACCACGATGACCACGGAAAACCAAACGAAACACAACGGAGACCCCAAAACTCGTCAAAATAACCAGAAACAAGAACGGGATCACCCCCAAAAACGAAAGAAAACCCCCAAAACCATAGATCCACCCCAAAACCACCCTAAACCTACCTGATGTTCTCCAAAACCCGCAACTTACCCTTTTCCACCATGATGACCACGCAAAACCAAAAGCAACCCATCGGAGACCCCAAAACACGTCAAAAACACCCCAAACAAGAAAGGGATCACACCAAAAAACAGAAGAAAACCCCAAATACCATAGATCCACCCCAAAACCACCCTAAAGCAACCTGATCTTCTCCAAAACCCACAATTGACCCTTTTCCAACATGATGACCATGGAAAACCCAACGAAACCCAACAGAGCCCCCAAAACACGTCAAAAACACCCCAGAAAGGAACAGGATCAACCCCAAAAACGAAAGAAAACCCCCAAAACCATAGATCCAACCCCAAACCACCCTAAACCTACCTGATCTTCTCCAAAACTCACAATTTACACTTTTCCACCATGATGACCATGGAAAACCAAACGAAACCCAACAAAGACCCCAAAACACGTCTAAAGCACCCCAAAAAAGAACGGGATCACCCCGAAAACTGTAAGAAAATCCCCAAAAAGCACGGATCCAACCCCCAAACCACTCTAAACTCACCTGATCTTCTCCAAAACTCACAATTTACACTTTTCCACCATGATGACCAGGGAAAACCCAACAAAACCCGACGGAGACCACAAAAAAAAGTCAAAAACACCCCAAAAAAGAACGGGATCACAACCAAAAACGAACGAAAATCCCCAAAAAGCACGGATCCAACCCCCAAACCACCCTAAACTTACCTGATCTTCTCCAAAACCCACCATCCACTCCCATTTAACTTAACGACCATCGAGAACCCAACGAAACCCAACGGAGACCCCAAAACACGTCAAAAACACCCAAACAAGAACGGAATCAACAACAAAACTGGAAGAAAATCCCCCAAAACCATAGATCCACCCCAAAACCACCCTAAACCTACCTGATCTTCTCCAAAACCCACAATTTACCCTTTTCCACCATGATGAACACGGAAAACCCAACGAAACCCAACGGAGACCCCAAAACACGTCTAAAACACCCCAAAAAAGAACGGGATCAGAAGAAAAAACACCGAAACCTATGAATTTCCCCCCAAAACCACACTAAACTCACATGATCTTCTCCAAAACCCACAATCCGCTCCCATTTACCTTAACGTCAAACGAGAACCCAATGAAACCCAACAAAGACCGCAAAACACGTCAAACACACCCCAAAAAAGAAAGGGATCACCCCCAAAAAAGAGAAGAAGCCCAAATACCAAGAATCCACCCCCAAAGTCCCCCCAAACCTACCTGATGTTCTCCAAAACCCGCAACTTACACTTTTCCAACATGATGACCAGGGAAAACCAAATGAAACCCAACGGAGACTCCATAACACGTCAAAAACACCGCAAACACGAATGGGATCACCAAAAAAATGGAAGAAAACCCCTCAAAACCATAGATCCACCTCAAAACCACCCTAAACCTACCTGATGTTCTCCAAAACTCACAATTTACCCTTTTCCACCACGATGAACACGGAAAACCCAACGAAACGCAACGGAGACAGCAAAACACGTCTAAAACACCCAAAAAAAGAACGGGATCAGAAGAAAAAACACCAGAAACTATGAATTTCCCCCCCAAACAGCCGTAAACTAACCTGATCTTCTCCAAAACCCACAATCCGCTCTAATTTACCTTGACGACCAACGAGAACCTAACGAAGCCCAACGGAGACCCCAAAACACGTAAAAAACACCCCAAACAAAAACGGGATCACCCCCAAAACTGGAAGAAAACCCCTCAAAACCATAGATCCACCTCAAAACCACCCTAAACCTACCTGATGTTCTCCAAAACCCACTATTTACCCTTTTCCACCATGATGACCAGGGAAAACCCAACAAAACCCAACGGAGACCCCAAAACACGTCTAAAACACCCCAAAAAAGAACGGGATCAGAAGAAAAAACACCAAAAACTATGAATTTCCCCCAAAAACCATACTAAACTCACATGATCTTCTCCAAAACCCACCATCCACACCCATTTACCTTAACGTCAAACGAGAACCCAATGAAACCCAACAAAGACCGAAAAACACGTCAAAAACACCCCAAAAAAGAAAGGGATCAGAAGAAAAAACACCAAAAACTATGAATTTCCCCCCCAAACCGCCGTAAACTAACCTGATCTTCTCCAAAACCCACAATCCACTCCCATTTACCTTGACGACCAACGAGAACCTAACGAAGCCCAACAGAGACTGCAAAACATGCCAAAAACACCCAAAAAAGAACAGAATTAACCCAAAAAATAGAACAAAATGCCAAATACCACATATCCTCCCGAAAAGCACCCTAAACCTACCTGATGTTCTCCAAAACCCACAACTTACTCTTCTCCACTAGGATGACCACGGAAAATCCAACGAAACCCAACGGAGACCCCAAAACACGTCAAAAACACCCAAACAAGAACGGAATCAACAACAAAACTGGAAGAAAATCCCCCAAAACCATAGATCCACCCCAAAACCACCCTAAACCTACCTGATGTTCTCCAAAACCCACAATTTACCCTTTTCCACCATGATGAACACGGAAAACCCAACGAAACGCAACGGAGACAGCAAAACACGTCTAAAACACCCAAAAAAAGAACGGGATCAGAAGAAAAAACACCAAAAACTATGAATTTCCCCCCCAAACCGCCGTAAACTAACCTGATCTTCTCCAAAACCCACAATCCACTCCCATTTACCTTGACGAACAACGAGAACCTAACGAAGCCCAACGGAGACCCCAAAGCACGTCAAAAACACCCCAAACAAAAACGGGATCACCCCCAAAACTGGAAGAAAACCCCTCAAAACCATAGATCCACCTCAAAACCACCCTAAACCTACCTGATGTTCTCCAAAACCCACAATTTACCCTTTTCCACCATGATGACCACGGAAAACCCAACAAAACCCAACGGAGACCCCAAAACACGTCTAAAACACCCCAAAAAAGAACGGGATCAGAAGAAAAAACACCGAAACCTATGAATTTCCCCCCAAAACCACACTAAACTCACATGATCTTCTCCAAAACCCACAATCCGCTCCCATTTACCTTAACGTCAAACGAGAACCCAATGAAACCCAACAGAGACCACAAAACACGTCAAAAACACCCCAAAAAAGAAAGAGATCACCCCAAAAAAAGAGAAGAAAACCCCAAATACCAAGAATCCACCCCCAAAGTCCCCCCAAACCTACCTGATGTTCTCCAAAACCCGCAACTTACCCTTTTCCACCATGATGACCAGGGAAAACCAAACGAAACCCAACGGAGACCCCAAAAAACGTCAAAACCTCCGCAAACACGAATGGGATCAGCCAAAAACTGGAAGAAAACCCCTCAAAACCATAGATCCACCTCAAAACCACCCTAAAACGACGTGATGTTCTCCAAAACCCACAATTTACCCTTTTCCACCATGATGACCACGGAAAACCAAACGAAACCCAACGGAGACCCCAGAACACGTCTAAAACACCCCAAAAAAGAACGGGATCAGAAGAAAAAACACCAAAAACTATGAATTTCCCCCAAAAACCATACTAAACTCACATGATCTTCTCCAAAACCCACCATCCACACCCATTTACCTTAACGTCAAACGAGAACCCAATGAAACCCAACAAAGACCGAAAAACACGTTAAAAACACCCCAAAAAAGAAAGGGATCAGAAGAAAAAACACCAAAAACTATGAATTTCCACCCCAAACCGCCGTAAACTAACCTGATCTTCTCCAAAACCCACAATCCACTCCCATTTACCTTGATTACCAACGAGAACCTAACGAAGCCCAACAGAGACTGCAAAACATGCCAAAAACACCCAAAAAAGAACAGAATTAACCCCAAAAATAGAACAAAATGCCAAATACCACATATCCTCCCGAAAAGCACCCTAAACCTACCTGATGTTCTCCAAAACCCACAACTTACTCTTCTCCACTAGGATGACCACGGAAAATCCAACGAAACCCAACGGAGACCCCAAAACACGTCAAAAACACCCAAACAAGAACGGAATCAACAACAAAACTGGAAGAAAATCCCCCAAAACCATAGATCCACCCCAAAACCACCCTAAACCTACCTGATCTTCTCCAAAACCCACAATTTACACTTTTCCACCACGATGAACACGGAAAACCCAACGAAACCCAACGGAGACCCCAAAACACGTCTAAAACACCCCAAACAAGAACGGGATCACCCCCAAATCTGGAAGAAAACTCCTCAAAACTATAGATGCACCTCAAAACCACCCTAAACCTACCTGATGTTCTCCAAAACCCACAATTTACAATTTTCCAACAAGATGACCATGGAAAACCAAACGAAACCCAACGGAGACCCCAAAACACGTCAGAACCACCGCAAACACGAATGGGATCACCCAAAAACTGGAAGAAAACCCCTCAAAACCATAGATCCACCTCAAAACCACCCTAAAACGACGTGATGTTCTCCAAAACCCACAATTAACACTTTTCCACCACGATGAACACGGAAAACCCAACGAAACCCAACGGAGACCCCAAAACACGTCTAAAACACCCCAAACAAAAACGGGATCAAAAGAAAAAACACCAAAAACTATGAATTTCCCCCCAAAACCACACTAAGCTCACCTGATCTTCTCCAAAACCTACAATCCACACCCATTTAAATTAACGACCAACGAGAAGCCAACGAAACCCAACGGAGACCCCAAAACACGTCAAAAACACCCCAAACAAGAACGGGATCACCCCCAAATCTGGAAGAAATCTCCTCAAAACTATAGATGCACCTCAAAACCACCCTAAACCTACCTGATGTTCTCCAAAACCCACAATTTACACTTTTCCAACAAGATGACCATGGAAAACCCAACGAAACCCAACGGAGACCCCAAAACAGGTCAAAAACACCGCAAAGAAGAACAGGATCAACCCAAAAAACAGAATAAAGGCCCAAATTCCATAGATCCACCCCAAAACCACCCTAAACCTACCTGATCTTCTCCAAAACCCACAATTTACACTTTTCCACCACGATGAACACGGAAAACCCAACGAAACCCAACGGAGACAGCAAAACACGTCTAAAACACCCAAAAAAAGAACGGGATCAGAAGAAAAAACACCAAAAACTATGAATTTCCCCCCCAAACCGCCGTAAACTAACCTGATCTTCTCCAAAACCCACAATCCACTCCCATTTACCTTGACGAACAACGAGAACCTAACGAAGCCCAACGGAGACCCCAAAGCACGTCAAAAACACCCCAAACAAAAACGGGATCACCCCCAAAACTGGAAGAAAACCCCTCAAAACCATAGATCCACCTCAAAACCACCCTAAACCTACCTGATGTTCTCCAAAACCCACAATTTACCCTTTTCCACCATGATGACCACGGAAAACCCAACAAAACCCAACGGAGACCCCAAAACACGTCTAAAACACCCCAAAAAAGAACGGGATCAGAAGAAAAAACACCGAAACCTATGAATTTCCCCCCAAAACCACACTAAACTCACATGATCTTCTCCAAAACCCACAATCCGCTCCCATTTACCTTAACGTCAAACGAGAACCCAATGAAACCCAACAGAGACCACAAAACACGTCAAAAACACCCCAAAAAAGAAAGGGATCACCCCAAAAAAAGAGAAGAAAACCCCAAATACCAAGAATCCACCCCCAAAGTCCCCCCAAACCTACCTGATGTTCTCCAAAACCCGCAACTTACCCTTTTCCACCATGATGACCAGGGAAAACCAAACGAAACCCAACGGAGACCCCAAAAAACGTCAAAACCTCCGCAAACACGAATGGGATCAGCCAAAAACTGGAAGAAAACCCCTCAAAACCATAGATCCACCTCAAAACCACCCTAAAACGACGTGATGTTCTCCAAAACCCACAATTTACCCTTTTCCACCATGATGACCACGGAAAACCAAACGAAACCCAACGGAGACCCCAGAACACGTCTAAAACACCCCAAAAAAGAACGGGATCAGAAGAAAAAACACCAAAAACTATGAATTTCCCCCAAAAACCATACTAAACTCACATGATCTTCTCCAAAACCCACCATCCACACCCATTTACCTTAACGTCAAACGAGAACCCAATGAAACCCAACAAAGACCGAAAAACACGTTAAAAACACCCCAAAAAAGAAAGGGATCAGAAGAAAAAACACCAAAAACTATGAATTTCCACCCCAAACCGCCGTAAACTAACCTGATCTTCTCCAAAACCCACAATCCACTCCCATTTACCTTGACGACCAACGAGAACCTAACGAAGCCCAACAGAGACTGCAAAACATGCCAAAAACACCCAAAAAAGAACAGAATTAACCCAAAAAATAGAACAAAATGCCAAATACCACATATCCTCCCGAAAAGCACCCTAAACCTACCTGATGTTCTCCAAAACCCACAACTTACTCTTCTCCACTAGGATGACCACGGAAAATCCAACGAAACCCAACGGAGACCCCAAAACACGTCAAAAACACCCAAACAAGAACGGAATCAACAACAAAACTGGAAGAAAATCCCCCAAAACCATAGATCCACCCCAAAACCACCCTAAACCTACCTGATCTTCTCCAAAACCCACAATTTACACTTTTCCACCACGATGAACACGGAAAACCCAACGAAACCCAACGGAGACCCCAAAACACGTCTAAAACACCCCAAACAAGAACGGGATCACCCCCAAATCTGGAAGAAAACTCCTCAAAACTATAGATGCACCTCAAAACCACCCTAAACCTACCTGATGTTCTCCAAAACCCACAATTTACAATTTTCCAACAAGATGACCATGGAAAACCAAACGAAACCCAACGGAGACCCCAAAACACGTCAGAACCACCACAAACACGAATGGGATCACCCAAAAACTGGAAGAAAACCCCTCAAAACCATAGATCCACCTCAAAACCACCCTAAAACGACGTGATGTTCTCCAAAACCCACAATTAACACTTTTCCACCACGATGAACACGGAAAACCCAACGAAACCCAACGGAGACCCCAAAACACGTCTAAAACACCCCAAACAAAAACGGGATCAAAAGAAAAAACACCAAAAACTATGAATTTCCCCCCAAAACCACACTAAGCTCACCTGATCTTCTCCAAAACCTACAATCCACACCCATTTAAATTAACGACCAACGAGAAGCCAACGAAACCCAACGGAGACCCCAAAACACGTCAAAAACACCCCAAACAAGAACGGGATCACCCCCAAATCTGGAAGAAATCTCCTCAAAACTATAGATGCACCTCAAAACCACCCTAAACCTACCTGATGTTCTCCAAAACCCACAATTTACACTTTTCCAACAAGATGACCATGGAAAACCCAACGAAACCCAACGGAGACCCCAAAACAGGTCAAAAACACCGCAAAGAAGAACAGGATCAACCCAAAAAACAGAATAAAGGCCCAAATTCCATAGATCCACCCCAAAACCACCCTAAAGCACCCTGATCTTCTCCAAAACCCACAATTGACCCTTTTCCAACATGATGACCATGGAAAACCCAACGAAACCCAACAGAGCCCCCAAAACACATCAAAAACACCCCAGAAAGGAACAGGATCACCCCCAAAAACGAAAGAAAACCCCCAAAACCATAGATCCAACCCCAAACCACCCTAAACCTACCTGATCTTCTCCAAAACTCACAATTTACACTTTTCCACCATGATGACCATGGAAAACCAAACGAAACCCAACGGAGACCCCAAAACACGTCAAAAACACCCCAAACAAGACCGGGATCACCCCCAAAACTGGAAGAAAATCCCCCAAAAGCACGGATCCAACACCCAAACCACTCTAAACTCACCTGATCTTCTCCAAAACCCACAATCCACACCCATTTAAATTAACGACCAACGAGAAGCCAACGAAACCCAAGAGAGACCCCAAAACACGTCAAAAATACCCCAAACAAGAACGGGATCACCCCCAAAACTGGAAGAAAACCCCTCAAAACCATAGATCCACCTCAAAACCACCCTAAACCTACCTGATGTTCTCCAAAACCCACAATTTACCCTTTTCCACCATGATGACCACGGAAAAACCAACGAAACCCAACAGAGACCCCAAAACACGTCTAAAGCACCCCAAAAAAGAACGGGATCTGAAGAAAAAACACCATAAACTATGAATTTCCCCCCAAAACCACACTAAACTCACATGATCTTCTCCAAAACCCACAATCCGCTCCCATTTACCTTAACGTCAAACGAGAACCCAATGAAACCCAACGGAGACCCCATAACACGTCAAAAACACCCCAAAAAAGAAAGGGATCACCCCAAAAAAAGAGAAGAAAACCCCAAATACCAAGAATCCACCCCCAAAGTCCCCCCAAACCTACCTGATGTTCTCCAAAACCCGCAACTTACCCTTTTCCACCATGATGACCACGGAAAACTAAACGAA
Organism: Aythya ferina; assembly: GCF_964211825.1. Taxonomy (NCBI): domain Eukaryota; kingdom Metazoa; phylum Chordata; class Aves; order Anseriformes; family Anatidae; genus Aythya; species Aythya ferina. The sequence goes on along the minus strand of NW_028181284.1, from coordinate 2,861 downwards.
ACCCAACGGAGACCCCAAAACACGTCAAAAACACCCCAAACAAGAACGGGATCACCCAAAAACTGGAAGAAAATCCCCCAAAACCATAGATCCACCCCAAAAATCACCCTATACCTACCTGATGTTCTCCAAAACCCGCAACTTACCCTTTTCCACCATGATGACCACGGAAAACCAAACGAAACCCAACGGAGACCCCAAAACACGTCAAAACCACCGCAAACACAAATGGGATCACCCAAAAGCTGGAAGAAAGCCCGTCAAAACCATAGATCCACCTCAAAACCACCCTAATCCTACCTGATGTTCTCCAAAACCCACAATTTACCCTTTTCCACCATGATGATTACGGAACACCCAACGAAACGCAACGGAGACAGAAAACACGTCTAAAACACCCCAAAAAAGAACGGGATCAGAAGAAAAAACACCAAAAACTATGAATTTCCCCCCAAAACCACACTAAACTCACCTGATCTTCTCCAAAACCCACAATCCACACCCATTTAAATTAACGACCAACGAGAAGCCAACGAAACCCAACGGAGACCCCAAAACACGTCAAAAACACCCCAAACAAGAAAGGGATCACCCCCAAATCTGGAAGAAAATTCCTCAAAACTATAGATGCACCTCAAAACCACCCTAAACCTACCTGATGTTCTCCAAAACCCACAATTTACCCTTTTCCACCATGATGACAATGGAAAACCAAACGAAACCCAACGGAGACCCCAAAACATGTCAAAATCACCGCAAACACAAACGGGATCACCCAAAAACTGGAAGAAAATCCCCCAAAACCATAGATCCACCCCAAAACCATCCTAAACCTACCTGATCTTCTCCAAAACCTACCATTTATGCATTTCCACCATGATGACCACGGAAAACCCAACAAAACCCAATGGAGACCCCAAAAAACGTCAAAAACACCCCAAGCAAGAACGGCATCACCGCCAAAACTGGAAGAAAATCCCCAAAAAGCACTGATCCAACACCCAAACCACTCTAAACTCACCTGATCTTCTGCAAAACATACCATCCACTCCCATTTAAATTAACGACCAAAGAGAACACAACGAAACCAAACGGAGACCCCAAAACACGTCAAAAACACCGCAAACAAGAACAGGATCAAACCCAAAAACGAAAGAAAACCCCCAAAGCCATAGATCCACCCCAAAACCACCCTAAACCTACCTGATCTTCTCCAAAACCCACAATTGACCCTTTTCCACCATGATGACCATGGAAAACCCAACGAAACCCAACAGAGCCCCCAAAACACGTCAAAAACACCCCAGAAAGGAACAGAATCACCCCCCAAAACGAAAGTAAATCCCCAAAACCATAGATCCACCCCAAAACCACCCTAAACCTACCTGATCTTCTCCAAAACCCACAATTTACACTTTTCCACCACGATGAACACGGAAAACCCAACGAAACCAAACGGAGACCCCAAAACACGTCTAAAACACCCCAAACAAGAACGGGATCACCCCCAAATCTGGAAGAAAACTCCTCAAAACTATAGATGCACCTCAAAACCACCCTAAACCTACCTGATGTTCTCCAAAACCCACAATTTACAATTTTCCAACAAGATGACCATGGAAAACCAAACGAAACCCAACGGAGACCCCAAAACACGTCAGAACCACCGCAAACACGAATGGGATCACCCAAAAACTGGAAGAAAACCCCTCAAAACCATAGATCCACCTCAAAACCACCCTAAAACGACGTGATGTTCTCCAAAACCCACAATTAACACTTTTCCACCACGATGAACACGGAAAACCCAACGAAACCCAACGGAGACCCCAAAACACGTCTAAAACACCCCAAACAAAAACGGGATCAAAAGAAAAAACACCAAAAACTATGAATTTCCCCCAAAACCACACTAAGCTCACCTGATCTTCTCCAAAACCTACAATCCACACCCATTTAAATTAACGACCAACGAGAAGCCAACGAAACCCAACGGAGACCCCAAAACACGTCAAAAACACCCCAAACAAGAACGGGATCACCCCCAAATCTGGAAGAAATCTCCTCAAAACTATAGATGCACCTCAAAACCACCCTAAACCTACCTGATGTTCTCCAAAACCCACAATTTACACTTTTCCAACAAGATGACCATGGAAAACCCAACGAAACCCAACGGAGACCCCAAAACAGGTCAAAAACACCACAAAGAAGAACAGGATCAACCCAAAAAACAGAATAAAGGCCCAAATTCCATAGATCCACCCCAAAACCACCCTAAAGCACCCTGATCTTCTCCAAAACCCACAATTGACCCTTTTCCAACATGATGACCATGGAAAACCCAACGAAACCCAACAGAGCCCCCAAAACACATCAAAACACCCCAGAAAGGAACAGGATCACCCCCAAAAACGAAAGAAAACCCCCAAAACCATAGATCCAACCCCAAACCACCCTAAACCTACCTGATCTTCTCCAAAACTCACAATTTACACTTTTCCACCATGATGACCATGGAAAACCAAACGAAACCCAACGGAGACCCCAAAACACGTCAAAAACACCCCAAACAAGACCGGGATCACCCCCAAAACTGGAAGAAAATCCCCCAAAAGCACGGATCCAACACCCAAACCACTCTAAACTCACCTGATCTTCTCCAAAACCCACAATCCACACCCATTTAAATTAACGACCAACGAGAAGCCAACGAAACCCAAGAGAGACCCCAAAACACGTCAAAAATACCCCAAACAAGAACGGGATCACCCCCAAAACTGGAAGAAAACCCCCTCAAAACCATAGATCCACCTCAAAACCACCCTAAACCTACCTGATGTTCTCCAAAACCCACAATT